>NC_040044.1:16132247-16279568 GCF_003713205.1 Coffea eugenioides
TCTCGCAGCCTGGACAGTTTGTTTACTAACTGGATTACTAAGATGCTCAGTTAAACCTCTCCTCTGTTCTCCCTGATGTTGACCTTCTTGGTCGTGAATGTTACCAACATCTCCTAGCTGTCTGAAGCTATTACTGGTCCCCTGTGAGTGGTCCTCCTTTTCTCCATTCTGAGTCTCATTACTTCCTTTATCCTTCCACACTCCACCTTGGAGTCTCCAATGCTGTTTCTGTGGGTTATACACTATATTTGTCTGTTTCTCTTGAGAAGATACCCTCAAGTTTCCACTCCGCAACCACGGTCCGTACTGATTGTCCTTTTTTCCTCCACCCAAAGAGCCTGACTTCAAACAAGTCCTTTCACTATGGCCTATGATTCCACAATTATAGCAAAAGTCTGGGCATCGCTCATATTTGAAACTTGCCCACTTAGTAACATCCCCCATCTTTACAATTGTTCCTCTCAGCAGAGGTTGATTTATATTCACCATAACTAGAAGCTTCAAATGTCTACCTTCCTTTCCCCCAGTCTGGGGAATTATAACTTCTCTAACCTGATGAAAAACTGAGCCTATTTTCTTACCTGCCTCTTTGGACATCCAGTGAACCGGTAAATTCCAAACTTGAATCCAAAGTGGTGCCAAACAAAAAGCCTTTTCATCGTCCTCTATCCCTTCATACCAGCAGTTCAGAACAAGCATTTGATTATCTATTATCCAAGGTCCACCTTGCAGGATCCTCTCTCTGTCATTTTCCAAAGGCAAGATAAACTGGAACATGTTCAGTCCTAATTCCACCACTCTTAATTGTTTTGGGTATCCCCACGCAGTGGTCAC
Organism: Coffea eugenioides; assembly: GCF_003713205.1. NCBI lineage: Eukaryota > Viridiplantae > Streptophyta > Magnoliopsida > Gentianales > Rubiaceae > Coffea > Coffea eugenioides. The sequence continues at coordinate 16,133,082 of NC_040044.1, forward strand.
AAAATTCTTCACCCCTGGTATGTTAGTTTTGATTGCCTAAAGAAATTTCAGCTAGAATGCATGAATTCCAGTTTTTCGGTTTTGTATTACGCTGTTCTGACCATGATCAGTCGCCCATGATGGAGGCCAAATCAGCCTTAGGTTAAAACATGAAAGTTGTTGGAAATGGAGTTAGCTAGCTACTGGTAAAATTTCAGCTCAATCGGAGCACTGTATCGTGTAAAATGACCGAAATACCCTTGACTGCCCACAAGCCTTGTTTCACGGACAGTTTTCTGTCCTCACTGAGATTTCGATTTTTGACCATGAAAATACATGATTTGGCTTTGGAGATCTTCATAAGATATGTAAGTATATGTCTTGGCTTCGAAACGCCATAAGATTTATTTCAATCCGATAAGTGTAGCTTCAGTTGTGGTTATTGTGCCGAAATGTGTGTTTTATAGTCTATGATGTGTATGTGGTTGATTTGAGATGAATTGACATTGATTATAGGATGCAAAAGTAAGGAAATGTAGGGGATATGCTGTCCAAATTTTGGGAATATTGGATTTCTTCGAGTTTGGTTTGGTTTGGGATATTTATAAGAAGGGCTTTTAGGGTTGTTCGAACCCTAGGTTTTCATGTTACCTTTTCGTTCCCAAAATCATGTTTTGCACCCTTGCATTAGTAATTATTTGATGAGGTCTACGACTTGTAGTCGAGGCTCATTTGTGTATTTAATTTACTGGATTTATGGCTGTGGGAACCATAATTATTTACCTTGATTATTCTAGGGTTTCTTGGTGATTAGAGTCCTACTTTGGTTGAAACTTTTGAAGTATCCTTGCTTTAACTGGTGAATGTACCACTCCCCTGAATTATTGCTAAACTGGTTATCTGTACTTGCAAATTGCTATTTAAATGTCTTTACCGACTGTTTATTTTGTATGAGACGAGTGCGTATTTTATCGCACTCGTTCTCTGGCCTGTGCGACTTGTTTCCTGTACATACTTGAATCTGTTACTTGTGCCTGATATGATGTCGTTTGGAAATGTATCCAACGACCTTCCTATTAAATCTGAGCTCAATCTCATGGGGAGTCAATTGAATTAAGTCAGCAAGGGTTTGGTTGAGGAAAATTGACAATCCATGGGTGTCTGTTCTTGGGAAATCTTTGGGTATTGGAGACTCTAGATTTTCGGTATAGTCGAGTATTGCCATTTCTGTTTCTGATTGGCGTTCGGGCCGGGTAAGAGGTATGTTTGGTGAACGGAATTTTGGCATAAGCAGGGTCTATGGACATGTGTGTTTCATTAAACATTGACGGAGAGTTAACGAGGTTGGATCAAGTATTGCAACGGAAATTTAGCTCCTGAGAGCCACCTGTATTCTTTAATTTGCGGTGTTCATTCATTTCTCTTATTTGATGTGTATATGTGCCTTAAAAGTGTTTTCTCATGATTTCTACTGTTTATACTTTTGGTACCTCATTGAGCTTCTGATTCATCCCGTTCCGTTATCCTTGTTTTCCTTACAGGGACCCATCTTTTGGAATTTTGATGTTTTGAAAAATGAGTTGAGTTAGTTAGAAATTCTTTTGCTCTTTTGGTATAACTCCTCGACAATTTGGAAACCCTAAATGTATCTTAATACAATGTTTCCTTTTGGTTTGTAGCTTACTAATATGTATATTTTAAAGTGTTTTCTCATGTTTATCTGGCATATGTATTTGGAAATGTACATTCTCTCATGTTAGACAAAATTTACTCGTATTTGGTTGGATTTTGGACGAGTGCGAAGGTTGATCGAGGAAAGCAGAAAATTTTGGAGGTTACTGTTCACAGAATCCGGCCGAGTATCTGGCCAGTTCTTGGCCGGATATATGGCCGGTTATGCAGGGGAAATTTCAAAATTTTTGGGTTGAGCTACTATCTCCAATCCGGCCGGATTGTGACGTGGCAGTCACTGTTCATCCGTGGCTTGTTTTCGTTCTTCGTTTCATTTTTTTTATCGGTCGTTGTAGCGCTCGAGCACTGTATTATCTTTCGGAACAAGTATTTCAGGGTGTGATTAGCTTAGTAGTCCTGGCGGCACTTCTATTTTGTTTTGATTTTTCGTGGGAACGTTGTACCAAAGATTGATTGTATCTTTTAATTCGACTCAATTGGGTTCTGAATGTTTATCTTCTCGAAGTTCCTTTGAGCGTTTGGTAGGGTTTCCATTTGTTCCAGATCCGTAGACCCGACGAGAGTTGGGCAGGCGGTCCGCCGAACCCTTTGGTTCGCCTTAGAGTGGGGTGGGGCTGTCACATGTTGAATCAGAGCCGTTTCGCGTGGTCTCTGCGCGGAGTGAGCTTGGAGTGGTGTTGTGGTCTCGATCATGTGAATGAGTGTAAGAGACTAAGCACTCTTTTGAGCATAAGCTATGAATCACGGTGTATTATAGGTTTCAAAACATTATTATGATACTTGGAGACTATAGATACGTATGTCAGGTAGGAATTACAAATGTAGATAATTCACTCTTGGGATTGGCCAATTCGAGTGGTGAATTATCTTATTTTGGATTCTTGTACCCGAATACGAAAAGGGATGAAAGCCTAGGTTAGAAATCTGATTCTACGAAACTTTATATGATGTGTGGATGATTAACCCTGCCTAAAAGATAAATTGTGATTTCTTGTAGATTACGGATAGAACCCTAGGGGGGAAGCTTTTCGTTAGTTGCTTTTGTACTCTTGGTCTAATTCGTAGTATGTACTATTGAATGACCCTCATACTTCCATAGGATTTACTTTGCCTGTATCTGACTGACTGTTACTGTGTGATTTGTTTGATATAGTCGTGTTATATGTATATTTGCTTTTGAATTGATGCGGACGTATATTTGACTGACTGACCTCGCTAGTTTGTATATTGTATTCACGCCTTGAGCCTAGATTAGTTAATCCAATGGAAGGAATTCGTAGTGGACGAAGCCGGGGCCGTGGACGTAGGCAACCCTCGAATGAAGGGAAAAATCGGGAACCAATGCCTGAACCTAATCCTGAACCTGGAGTGGATCCTAAAGTTCAGGTAGTCGCGGCTATCCAGCGCATGACTGATCTTTTAACTCACGTAGTAGAGCATTAGGGCCAGAACCCTATTGCTCAACCTGAAAACCCTGGTAACCATATAGAGGGAGAGGATAGGGCCCTCGAACGATTTCAAAAGTTCTCCTCACCGAAATTGCTTGGAGGACCAGACCCTGATGTGGCCGAGCGGTGGCTAGAGAAGATGATTGATATTTTTGCGGCATTGCACTATACTAAGGAGAGACATGTGACATTTGTTGTCTTCTAACTGGAGGGAGCAGCCCATTCTTGGTGGAATGTAATAAGATTGAAATGGGAAAGAGCACAAACACCGAAGACTTGGGCGAACTTCATGATAGAGTTCAACACAAAGTACTTTCCACTTCTAATTCAAGAAAAGAAAGAAGATGAGTTCATTAGACTTCGCCAGGGAGCTCAGATTATTGCCGAATATGAGAGTCAGTTCACTAGGTTGTCTAAATTCGCTCCCGAACTAATTGTAACTGAGCAAAGGAGGATAAAGCGTTTTGTCCAGGGCTTAAATGTTGAGATTCAGAAAGATCTGGCTGTAGCCCAACTGAATGCCTTCAGTGGCGCGGTGGAAAAAACTCAACAAGTTGAAAGTGCAAGGTTACAAGTTAGAACTTTTCAGGTGAGGAAAAGAGCTATTCCTGAAAGTAGCGTAGGACAAGAGGATACGAGCACACCTCCCAAGCTTGGAAAAGGAACTGGAGGAGTAAAATTTCTGGGAATGTCAGGCGGTGCTTCACAAAGAGGCTCGGGCTCTGCCTTCCATGGTCCCTGCGGGTACTGTGAAAAGCCGAATCACACGGAGGATGTCTGTTAGAAGAAAGGAAGAAAATGTCTACGTTGTAGGAGTGCAGATCATCAAATCGCTAATTGCCCAGGCCGATCTCGAGAAGGGAGTGAGAATCGACAATCAACCAAGACCAACTCTAACCAGTCGAAGGGGGAAGGGACTGGACCGAAGGTGTCGGCTCGGGTGTATTCCCTAGAGTCACATCAAGCCCTTGAACCGTCTAAAGACGTAGAAAGTATGATCCGCCATTTATGTTAGATTTTATAGATCCTGGTGGTAAGAAAATTTCGAGAACGAAATTTCTTTAAGGGGGAGAGAGTGTGAGGACCCATAAATTTTCTTTATTTCATAATATTTTATTTTATTTTCTCACATGCATTTTTTTCATTATACCCTATTATATTGATTTTTCAGAGATTTTTATAAGTGAGTATAGGTTCTAAATCATTTTCAAGTATAAGTTAGTTCATGATAAGTTTGAAGTGCGTTGTAGACGTGGGACTCGCTAGTGCGCTAAGTGCAATAATTTTTTGGCGATTAATTGGAATTTTGTATTAAGTGATATTATTTTACAAGGCGCTAGGAGACAATTAGAGATTAGTTAGATAGATAAACCATTGGTAGACAAAAGGATGAGAACAAAACCTTAATATGCCAAGTGTCGCGACGCCATTGGATGGTGGACTTGGACTAAGTTTCTTTACCTTTACTAAATCACAAAAATTGACCAAATTCATCTCATTTTTCTTCATGCTTTGGCCGAACCTCTTAGAAGAAAAGAACAAGAGAAAACTTTCAACCTCAACTTCATTTCCTTGCTCAATCTTGAGTTTCTACCATTAAAATTTCAAATTACTCCATAGAAATTTCTTGCTAGGAACGATTAAGGAAGTTGGTAGAGTTGTTTTGGAAAGGGAAGCACTAAGCTACCAATTCTCTTGGGGGTTGAAGGTATTTTGCCAAGAACTTCCTCTTTATTTCAATTAATTGTTAATTAGTGGCTTATAGTTGTTATAGATGTTGTTTTATGGAAGATTTCATGGTTTGAGATAGAGTTACGGTAAATTTCAATTTTATGGTGATTTTTCTGCCCACATGTGTTGAGTAATGGTTGATCATAGAATGATAGGTTTATATTGTGAAAAATGAAGCTTTGGTATGCTAGTTTTGATTGCCTAAAGAAATTTCAGCTAGAATGCACGAATTCCAGTTTTTCGATTTTGTATTACCCTGTTCTGACCATGATCAGTCGGCCATGATGGAGGCCGAATTAGCCTTAGGTTAAAACATGAAAATTGTTTGTAATGGAGTTAGCTAGCTACTAGTAAAATTTCAGCTCAATTGGAGCACTGTAGATTGTGAAATGACCGAAAAACCCTTGACTGCCCACAAGCCTTGTTTCACGGACAGTTTTCTGTCCTCACTGAGATTTCGATTTTTGACCATGAAAATGCATTATTTGGCTTTGGAGGTCTTCATAAGAAATGTAGGTATATGTATTGGCTTCGAAACACCATAAGATTCGTTTCAATCCAATAAGTGTAGTTTCAGTTGTGGTTATTGTGCCGAAAGGTGTGTTTTATAGTCTATGATGTGTATGCGGTTGATTTGAGATGAATTGGTGTTGATTGTAAGATGGAAAAGTAAGGAAATGTAGGGGATATGCTGTGTGACGCCCCCACTTCTCCCTAAGGCGAACCAAAGGGTATCCGCAGGACGCCTGCCCAGCTCTCGCCAGGACTCACTACAATCCATTATTCAAAAGCTCGAAATACTTTAAGTAACTTCAATACATAATTAAAGTACTTCAAATATCTCACACTTACAATTATGCAGCTTTCAAGCTTAAATACAACCCAACGGAAAAGGGTACAATAGCCATCCGTTATAATATAATTTAAAGTCTTCAAAAGAAAACAATCTAGTACTACTCACGAGCACCCTTGGTCTCGAACCCTGTAAAAGAAAACCACAACGTGGGATGAGCTACACAGCCCAGTGAGGTTCCAAGACACTCTAACAATTCAAATAAATCAAGTAAGTTGGGCATATCATATGCATGGTTCAAGACATTGGCATGTATAGTTCACGAGTGATTGGAGCTTATTACAGGCATAGCTCAGGATTTCATATTAGCATTTTAGCATGAAACAATTATCATGATACCAGGTAAACATATACTGTAGGATACGGTGTTCCAGTGGAACTCTGTCGGTCAACTGCACCTTATGACTTCCGGATCCCCTCGGTTTGACTGGCCATCACCTTATCCCTCCAGTGGTAATACTCGAGTATACCGAAACGGTTGTCCAGGGCTCCAACCTACCCGACCGAGCCCAGTCCTGGCTCGAGTAGGTCAGTAACCGAGGCAGGGCCCAAGTTCAGCTTATAGCTTACAACATGCACAGGTAACCAAGTAATTCGACAAAAATAAATTCATTATTTGAATAGGTCGAGTGAGGTAAAGTACACACTCGCCTAACAATGATGGACAACTTCATATAACATGTGATTCATGATAATCAAGTAAGCAAGTAACCACATAGATTAGAAAACGGTAAGTAAACACGGTTAACAGTAAACGGTAAACGGTTAACGGTGGTAATTACGGTTAATTGGTAGACATATGTCATTTTAATAGGCCGCCATTGGCCGTTTTCCACTTTTACCACGTAAGAGTCGGGGAGATTCACTCCAACCGACTTATGCTGCCATAGCATAATTAATCATGTAAACACATCATGTATATATGCTCTCCAAGCATTTCATATCTAGCATTTCAAGTAATCACATAAATATGCTCTTTAAGCATTTCATATCGAATAGTTCAAATATACATACTTCAGGTATTTCATGTTGAGTAATTCAAGTATACATACTTCAAGTATTTCATGTCGAGCAATTCAAGTATACCTCATTCGAATATGCATGAGTGTGGTAAATTCTTATCATATAGCACTTAACACTTAATGACCATGGGTTAAGCATGTCATAGACTTATTCCAATTACGTATTCCTATATGGAACACTCACCTATTGCAACAAGAGAGTAAATACTCAAACAAGTGTCTAGGCGTCCACTTCGAGTTCTTCTTGAAGGTTCCCTTGAGCGCCTGAGCAAATAACCATTAACTATCACTCAAAATCACTACAAATTTCTAATTATCGAGGAAGATTGTACGCTACTGCAATCTAAGGAAATCTTATGAAAATGAACCTCAATTACTCGTAAATCGAGGTTCAAGTGGAGTTTCTTAAAGTACATGAGCAATCGAGATTTCATTTTAGAAATCAAGTATAAAATGTTCGAGTAATACTGAAGGAATAAGGAGTATTTGAAAACTCCCTTCCCTTGGAAGTTCGGAAAATTTTCAAGTTTGATACGATATTTTGAAAAATCGTATCTCACATTCTATATGTCAAAAATTGGAAATTTTGGTACCATTGGAAACCTCTTTGAAAGTACTAAAAGTTCTTAGAAGGCACTTTTCCATGAATGTAAGTGAAAGGCACTCAAATTTTGGCTCAAAGTTGGTAACTTGAATTACCAAGACAGATTTAAGTTGGTTTTTGGCCAACTTTGGAAATTCGGCAAAATTCACTTGTTTTGAACTAACCTTTTAAATTTGGAAATCAATTAGTGTTGCAATCCAAGAGTATAACAAAGCAAGCGGAATGAGAAACGGAGTTTCGAGCACCAAGATATAGTAGCTCCAAGTTGCTGAAAAAGTTAAGACTGTTGGGCTATTTTCCAGGTTTGAAGACTAGATTCGAAGTATCATTTGGTCATCGAATTGGCAGTGGAAATACATCAAACTTGGTACACTAAATCTTCCATGTGTGAACAACATTTCTACCAAGTTTCATACATAAACTCTCATGGTAAGGCAGCCATTAAAACAACCAAAATTTATGAAGAGTTTCAAGGCTAAACTACCTTCTCACTTTTCTTTTGTTTACAAACTTTTTGTACCATGAAATCAGTTCCAAATCTCTCCATTATTGAAACCAAGAGTTCATAAACATCCACTGAGCAATTTAAAGACCATTGACATCCAAATTTTCGAAATAAAACTCCCCAAATCAAATTTGACCATTTGGCTAAGAGAAAACGAAAAGTTTCCAGATTCGGTGAGCGAATTTTGGGGCATCATTTGCATATCAAAATGGTCTTAGAATATCACCAAATTTTGCACAATTAAACCTCCATATGAGGACCACTCCTCTATCAAATTTCAATTGAAATTTCACACGGAAAGGTAGTTAATTAAACCATCAAAGTTCAAGAAATTTCCCAAGGCAAAACTGTCTTTTAGCTCTTCTTTCTTTTTAAACATTTTGTCCAATGCAACCAACCCAAATCTGGTTTATTTGTAAAACAAAGTCCAAGGAGCATCTAATATAAAGTTTGGTAGATGTTGGACATCAAAGTTTTCAAAACAACAAGTCCCAAATCAAGCTAGGCCATTCAACTAGTCAAAAGAGGATTTTTACTCACTGCATCAGTTTCGAAATATGGCCACAACTCACTCAATTCAACTTGGAATCGGGCGTGGTTGATGGCGTTGGAAAGATCTCACATAAATCTGAATTTTCTCAGAAGAAACCATTTTCAAATTCCATTCACAAACAGCTCGTTTTTGAGCATCAAGAAGCAATTTCTGTCCTGTCTCCTGGAGAGCAACGAAACAGGGCAGTGATTTTCAAACGAATGGTGTGGCTTACTCAAGTGGAACCAGAACGTGCATTTGGTACCAATGAAAAGCTGGGAATGTCTAGTTTCCATTGCCACAAACGGAACTTGATTTCGACATCGGAGCAAATAGTTATGGCCGATACAAAATGACTGCCTGGGCAATACGGGATTCATTTTCCAGTTTTGCTAACTTTGGAAATCAACTCATTTGACTAACCAAATCATGTTATTTTTCAATGAAATTTTGTACACACTCACACTAACATGTAAACAATATAATCAAGTCATTAGAACCTCAAAATTTTGCACAAAAATGGTCGGACAAGGCAGGGGTAAAACGGTCACTTTTGCTTCTTGCACCCAATGAAGTTTCTATCAATTACACACCATTAATCCATTATTTTAACCACTAAACCAACAATATATCCACCATCAATCATCAAATCAGTAACAACCCAAGAGTGGGAGTTCATAGAGCCCACTTTCACATTTTATACCATAAACAAGACTACCCACATGATTATATAACCTTATATGTGCAATATATCTTACAAAAACTAAGATCTATGGGTTGGATGATTTGCTACCTTCTTGGATGACTAGATCAGAAATTTTTTGTCACTCTTTGCTCCAGAAAACCGTGGCTTTTCAGCTCCCTTTTGCAGCTCAAAATACTCCTCAAGTGTTAATCTAAGTGTGGTGCAAGTTTGGTTGAATTTGGAGATGATTTGGTGAAGATTTGATGGAGGAATTTGAAGAACTCTTGAGCTGTTTTTCTTGTTTTGTTGTTCGGCCAGATGAGGGAGCAAGAGAGAGAGAGTGATCAGATTTTTAAGCTTCCATGAGAAGATACTAACTTGTGGCCACAAATCACCCATTAGTCAACTCACATAAGGAGCCGTTTGGCGCGATTAAGGCTCGATTTCTCGTGCGTTTGGTTCACCAGTGCACTAAACCTCTAATGCATTTATATTCATGTAGATAATATTCACTCTTAATTGTCCCGAAATAAGGGTCTAAAGTCCCTCAAAAAAAGTCGCGCGTGTGAAAACGCGTACCGTCAATTTTTTTACGCTATAACGCGAAACCTCCGGAAAATTCTTATAACGATAGTACTAATAACTATCACTTGAGTATTTAAACATTAAAATACCGAATTTAGGTCCATTGTACATGTCTCCAATATTCCAAACTTATTGTACTCTCAAGCGGATAAAATCTCCAAGCACTATTCACTATTTTTACTAAACGCGCTCCAGGAAATTAATTCGTGAAATGAGTTACTTTAAAAATATAACGAAATTATATTACCATATATTTAGGTCTAATAAGACTAGAAAATATTCCTCGAGGCAAATATCCAATTAAATAATTTATTAAGCCACAAATTAGGCTTAAAAATAATAGTTTTTACGAGTCCTCACATGCTGTCCAAATTTTGGGAATGTTGGATTTCTTCGAGTTTGGTTTGGTTTGGGATATTTATAAGAAGGGCTTTTGGGGTTGTTCGAACCCTAGGTCTTCATGTTACCTTTTCGTTCCCAAAATCATATTTTGCACCCTTGCATTAGTAATTATTTGGCGAGGTCTACGACTTGTAGTCGAGTCTCATTTGTGTATTTTATTTACTGGATTTGTGGCTGTGGGAACCATAATTGTTTACCTTGATTATTCTAGGGTTCTTGGTGATTAGAGCTCTACTTTGGTTGAAACTTTTGAAGTATCCTTGTTTTAACTGGTGAGTAAACCACTCCCCTGAATTATTGCTAAACTAGTTATCTGTACTTGCAAATTGCTATTTAAATGTCTTTACCGACTGTTTATTTTGTACGAAACGAGTGTGTACTTTATCGCACTCGTTCTCTGGCCTGTGTGACTTGTTTCCTGTACATACTTGAATCTGTTACTTGTGCCTGATATGATGTCATTTGGAAGTGTATCCAACGACTTTCCTGTTAAATCTGAGCTCAATCTCATGGGGAGTCTATTGAATCAAGCCAGCAAAGGCTTGATTGAGGAAAATTGACAATCCATGGGTGCCTGTTCTTGGGAAATCTTTGGGTATTGGAGATTCTAGATTTCCGGTATACTTGAGTATTACCATTCCTGTTCCTGTTTGGCGTTCGGGCCCGGTAAGGGGTATGTTTGCTAAATGAAATTTTGGCATAAGCGGGGTCTACGGACATGTGTGTTTCATTAAACGTTAAAGGAGAGTCAACGAGGTTGGATCAAGTATTGCAATGAAAATTTGGCTTCTGAGAGCCACCTGTATCCTTTAATTTGCGGTGTTCATTCATTTCTCTTATTTGATATGTATATGTGCCTTAAAAGTGATTCCTCATGATTTCTACTGTTTATAGTTTTGGTACCTCATTGAGTTTCTAACTCACACCATTCCGTTATTCTTGTTTTTCTTACAGGGACCCATTTTTTGGAACTTTGATGCTTTGAAGAATGAGTTGAACTAGTTAGAAATTCTTTTGTTCTTTTGGTATAGCTCCTCGACAATTTGGAAACCCTAAATGTATCTTAATACAATGTTTCCTTTTGGTTTGTAAACTTTCTAATGTGTATATTTTAAAGTGTTTTCTCTTGTTTATGTGACATATGTATTTGGGAATGTACATTCTCTCATGTTAGACAAAGTTTACTCGTATTTGGTTGGATTTTGGACGAGTGCGAAGGTTGATCGAGAAAAGCAGAAAATTTTTGGAGGTTACTGCTCACAGAATCCGGTCGAGTATCTGGCCAGTTCTTGGCCGGATATGCAGGGGAAATTTCAAAATTTTTGGGTTGAGCTACTGCCTCCAATCCGGCCAGGAATCCAGCCGGATTGTGACGTGGCAGTCACTGTTCATCCGCGGCTTGTTTTCGTTCTTCGTTTCATTTTTTTTTATCGGTCGTTGTAGCGCTCGAGCACTGTATTATCTTTCGGAACAAGTATTTCAGGGTGTGATTAGCTTAGTAGTCCTGGCGGCACTTCTATTTCATTTTGATTTTTCGTGGGAACGTTGTACCAAAGATTGATCGTATCTTTTAGTTCGGCTCAATTGGGTTCTGAATGTTTATCTTCTCGTAGTTCCTTTGAGCGTTTGGTAGGGTTTCCGTTTATTCTAGATCCGTAAACTCGGCGAGAGTTGGGCAAGCGGTCCGCCGAATCTTTTGGTTCGCCTTAAGGTGAGGTGGGGCTGTCACAAACCACTTCCATCTCTCATATTATTTGATTATGTGGCTTTTCGTATCACGCCACCTTTTAAATGATCCACCACGTCCTAAAATTGTGGATTATTCTTTAATAAAGTCTCCTTGAAAAATGAGGTGAAATAGTCAAACTAATGACTATAAAGAAGCGCTAGTTGGGACGCAACCCAATGTTTGTTTAAATTTGTGTTATTTTGGTGTGATTTTATGTTTAAATTATGCGTTTAAATTGTTTTGTTATTTTTTATTTGTAGGATTGGGAACTAGAAGCAAAGGTGGCAAAATGAGGTAAAAAAGATGAAATTTGATCAAAGATCTCAACACCTCAAATTGAGTAATTGTGATTTTTTATGCATTAAAGAAGTTTAGAATGCATGTTTAGATCATTTTATATGTACGTATATTGTTTATTTTGACCAAAGAATAATCTATGCTGTATTTTAGAAAAATGGGGTTATACGAGTAATTTTGAAAAAAATGCAGAAATTCTACACTAAAAGTGCAGAATTAAAAAATGCACCCATGAAAACGCGGGCATGGTTCACGTTTATGGGTCGCTTTTTAGTGTAACTTCGCGAACTTAAATGCGAGGATACTCGCGTTTACACCCGCATTTTATGCCTGTTTTAATTCGAACAAAAACTGAAAACGTGGGTAAGAAAACGTGACCAGGGCCACGTTTTCAATCCATGTGTTTTCGATTCTGCAAGGTCCAAACTAAAAATGCACCTTATGAAACGCGACCGAGTCTGCATTAACTCCCCGCATTTTCTTCTTCTTCTTTTAAAAGTTGAAAACGCAGCTTCATTGAAGGCTAGGGTTCTTGGTTCTAAAATTCATCAATTAGAGGCCAATTAGAAGGTGTTTCATAGGGTTTTTTGCATCATTAGCATCACCAAACATTCTTTTACGTGATTGAGGTAAGTTTTTTTCATCAAATCTTCGTATTTTAGAAGTTGATATTCTCCAATTTCCTGAGCTTTCTGACATCTTTTAATTTCTAATTTTTGATGATATTTATTGATGTTTTTGGCCTCTATTATGCTTATTAAGGTTGATTAATCATGTTTACATGTTCAAATGTAGCAAGTTAATGGATTATTAGTTGTTTAAATTTTTAATTTGCTATATTTGGATAAAATTGAAAAAGTAACTTGGATTGTTATTTGAGCTCTTTTGATAGATGATTATGGCTAAAAATGGTTAGTTGATGATGTTTTAACATCTGCATTGTGTATAGAGAATAATTTTGATGAATTTTATGATTTTTGGGATAATTTTTGCTTAATTATGTTTATGGCACAATGTGGATTATTGTTGCTAATTAAGTATTGCTATAAACTTGATTATTGCTAATTTCATTAATTGGGACATATTTGTTGCCTATTTTAATAAATTGATAATTTTGACAACTTTTGATTAATTTTTTATAATTTTAATGTCATGTCTCTCATGTTATAATATTGAGCATTGTTGAATGTTTAATTGATTCTTTATGAAATGACGATGTGAATTTGTGGTTATTTGAACAAATTGTAATCCCTATACATGAAAGATAATTCTATAAAATGTCTACGATTACTATAAATGAAATTTTTTTTCTTTTAGGTGTTAAAGGATTTAATTCTTGTATAATGTGAGTGTGTGCTATACTTTAGATAGATGGATGGGAAACTTAATGATTTTTTCTTTTTAGATACCATGATAAGAAGAGGACGGGTTATTATTCGTGAATCTTCTAATGAAGAAGAAGTCGAGAGGACACCATCTCCGGTGTCCCAATAAAAGAGATCGTGAAGAGGCACATCTAGGTGGCCACCTCCTCTGAACTATGATATCGAGCACTTCACTTCCAAAGATAATCAAGATTGGTTCAAGGGGCGCGAGTACATAGAGTTCATAAATGAAATGCACATAGTTTCGGACATTGATGTTGTCTATCGAATTACTGAGGCTTTTGAGCTATTGGAATGTGTGCCTATTCTTATTCTCCTTCACCACATATATCCTGATTTGGTTCGAGAATTCTATGTCAATATTGACAATGAAGAAGGCCATAGTGGTGAAGAGATTAGATCTTTTGTTAGAGGGAGACGGTTGACCATCACTAAAGCCACAATTGTTCGAATTCTGGAGTGCAATAATCAAGAATCGGTCATTGATTTAGAGAAGGGATTTATTTCGCCGAACAAGCACTGGAACCTTTCACTTGCCATGACAAAGTTTGGTCTACAATACCAACCATTTCATTCATTGAGGAAAGAGGCCATCCTTGTACGCATGTTCAACTATCGACACCGCCTCATTATTTATGTTATGGCGCACAACGTGATTTGTGACGGCCCCACCTCCTCCTAGGGCATACCCTAGAAGTTAGTGGACCGCCTGTCTAGCTCTCACCAGGGCTCATTCACTTACATTAATTTCAGAGATAATATTTTGATAAACCAAAACCAAACGTTCAAATCTTTTACAATACCAAGTTCAATATAATAGCCTCAACCATAATATGATATTAAAGGATTTACAATCACAAAAGTCTTCATGTTAACTCCCTAAGATCCCTCGTTCATTCCCTGACCATCAACTCCTGTAAGGAAAACAAAACTAAAGGGTTGAACTAAAGCTCAGTGAGGTTTCCATGCAAGCAACAATCAATAAGCACTTAAACCAGATAAGCCAATAACAAAATTAAGCAACTAAGGAACACTTCACTGAATAAAGTAAAGAATATTTCACTGAACAATCACTTTTAAAAAGAATACGGTGCTCGCATTAGAGCCACTTCCTTCTGGGAATCATTTTAATGTCATTGAGCATTCATTTCAGTGTCAAGAGACACTCATTTCAATATCATTAAACACTCATTTCAATGTCATTGTACATTCATTTCAATATCATTGCACACTCCGCCAATTCATCTCCTTATGTCCTCCAAAACAATAAACAATCTCCTACATTCAGTAATCAGTTAATAATCTCCCAACTTTAGGGTAATACTCGAGTATACCGAAACAGTTACCCAAAGCTTCCATCCTATCCGACCAAGCCCTTTGCTAGCTCGAATAGTCCGTTGAACAAAGGATTTTGGGGCCCAGTTCAGCAGATGTGGTAAAGTACACATACGGCTTACATTCATGCACACTTACAGTAACATTTGGTCAATTATAAACTTTCAAACTCAACTAAGTCGGGTGCGATAAAGTACACCCCCGACTTGGAAGGCGATTGAGATACAGTTTACAATGAATCACTAGCAATATTCCATAATAAGCACATGTATCACATAATTTCAATTAAGTGAACATAAATAGTTAAACGCACCATTTGGAAACACTCACCAAATACCCAAATAAATTACTCTCGAGTCTTGTGTTTGTTTCCTGACTCACAGCTACTTCCTGAGACAAGTTCATAATTCCAAAGTAAATATATAATTTGTAGATGTTCACTTATTATTTATTATCCTATTATTTAAATTATTAGAAACAAGTTTGACTTTAAAATATAAAATATAATATATTCAATATTTATTCTACATTTCATTCCGAGACTTATTGACTTTATCATTTTAAACCAAGAAATATACGTATTTTTCAAGTTTACAATTTATAAAATATTTAAATTATGATTAAACCATTTTCTACCCAAGATTCTAAGATTAAAGGTTAGGAACACTCCATTGGTCCCCTTTTAACGAATTAACTTTAAGCCATTTGTAACTTAGATTTTATTTGTCTACACTAGTCCTTCAAGTTCTAAAATTTTTAAATGCTTGTGAGGACAAGATTAGGTGATTTGAAGCCAGGTTATGTATATAGCTATAACGAGTTATTTCAGGGTTTCCAAAAATGTCATAGAAAGATTAGCTAGCTACCGTTTTAGTCAATATCTAAGGGCCTGTTTGGCACCCTAGTTTTTTACCAAGTTTTTTAGCTACTAGTTTTTTAACAACTTTTGCTACAGGAACCCCAAAAAACTTTTCAAAGTTTTTAGCTACACACTTCAAAAATCTATACACAAAAAATTTCTCAAAAACTTTTCTTCCTCCCTCACCCAACCCACCACACCAGACACCGCCTCCACCACCTCTCCCGGCGCCGGTCACCTATTCCGGCGCTGCCGGTAACCTCAAAATTTTTTTTGAATTTTTGAGTCCCTCACCCTCAAAAATTTATTATATATTTGTAATATTATATATTTATATATTTATTTAAACATATTATAAATATTTTATTTTATTTAAAATATATTTTTATATAAATATTATATACCATATAAATTAATATTAATATAAATATGTAATTATACATTTATATAAATATTATATATTATATATATAATACATATTATATATATTACACATTTATGTATATATATTTGTGTATATTTATATACAATTATATTATGTATTATGTATAATATAATACATTCATACATAATATTAACACACAATATTAATTATACATTTATAAATAATACTAATACATTTATACATTTATATTAATTATATTAATACATTTATACATAATATTATATATTTATATATTTATATAATATTCATTTATAATAATATACAATTATTACATTTGTAAATATATTTATATTATGTATTATATATAATATAATACATTTATATATTTTTATATAAATATATTTATTTATAAATGTATTATAAATGCATAAATATATATATATAAATATTTAAACAATAAAAATTATAAATTATAAACAATATTAATTATACATTTATACATAATATTAATACATTTATACATTTATATTAATTACATTAACACATTTATACATAATCATCATATATATTTATAAATTATAATTTATACATTTATATAATATTCATTTATAATATATACATTTATATTAATTATACATTTACACATTTATAAATATATGTATATTATGTATTTTACATAATATAATACATTTATATATTTTTATATAAATATATAAATATATTTATTTATAAATATTTATAAATGTATTATAAATGTATAAATGCATATAAATATTTAAGCAATAAAAATTATAAATTATAAACAATATTAATTATACATTTATACATAATATTAATACATTTATATATTTATATTAATTATATTAATACAGTTATACATAATCATCATATATATTTATAAATTATAATTTATACATTTATATAATATTCATTTATAATATATACATTTATATTAATTATACATTTATACATTTATAAATATATGTATATTATGTATTATATATAATATAATACATTTATATATTTTTATATAAATATATAAATATATTTATTTATAAATATTTATAAATGTATTATAAATGCATAAATGCATATAAATATTTAAACAATAAAAATTATAAATTATAAACAATATTAATTATACATTTATACATAATATTAATACATTTATACATTTATATTAATTATATTAATACATTTATACATAATCATCATATACATTTATAAATTATAATTTATACATTTATATAATATTCATTTATAATTTATTCATTTATATTAATTATACATTTATACATTTATAAATATATGTATATTATGTATTATATATAATATAATACATTTATATATTTTTATTTCTAAATATTTATAAATGTATTATAAATGCATAAATGTTTAAAAATATAAAAATTATAAATTATAAAATACTCAAAAATATGTTTTAAAAATACCTCTAAAAATAATCCAAAAAACGTCTACAGTAACATTTCAAAAGCTTCTACAAAAAAGTTTTTCACCTTACAAAAACTTCTACAAAATTTTTTCAAAAACTTCTACAGTGCACTACAGTAAAGTTTTAGACAAACTCCCAAAAAACTCAGGTTCCAAACAGGCCCTAAGTTTCAGCAATGTACTTCATAAATTCTGTTAATATTTCATCTTTTGCTTGGCTAAATCATTAACACTTGATATTTATTCTGTCCCTGCCTAAACTAGATTAATCAACATGTATTATCAACACATAATTCCAGCAATTCATTCCATCAAACATTTATTCCTCCAACAATGTAGTAGTTTGGATTTCCGTTTTTCCTTGCTAGTTTTAGCTAGAATTTTCTAAGGCTTTATCAGCCTTTTAAGTGTTAAAAGTCAATAGGGTGCACATGAGAGCAGGGACAAGATATTACACTATGTTTTACTCAAGATGGCAGCTGATTATCATGAAATTTTCAGAGACTACATCTGAATTTTAGCCCCTCATTCTCTCTGCCATTAGACAAGCTCCTAGCAACATTATTTTAGAGTTTTAGTGGAGCTTCCCTCGTTTACTTGCTCGAAACATCAAACCCATGACACACATTCTGTTCAACATGAATTAAGGTCATTGTCTCAAAATTTCAACAGGTAATTCGATCAAATTCACCAACAAAACTGCTATCAGCTTTTCATCAGAATTCCCTCCATTAATTGTTTCATTATGTGTTCTAATTTAACATACATGCTGGAACTAACATGTTATACTCTGTGTTACACTTCAATGTAAAGGTTTGGAATCAGATTTCTTGAAGAAACCTGCAATGGTTCCTAATTCTCTCTCGGCTGCAACCATTAGTTTCCAGTAGCAACGGCAGCCCTTTCGTTTGACATTTCTCATTAGTTCTGTTTCTGGTTTATGTCCTAGCTGATCCTGCAAAGGATACCTATTCAACTGCAGATCATCCTAGGCTAAACAGGACAGTCCATGATCAGAATTCAAAAGGAAATAACTGAGTTATGCCTCATCTCTGCACTTAGCTGCAAATTTCAAATCTTCACTCTCGATTTCTGCAATTTTCTTCCTAATGGCTTTTCGGTTGCTGCACAGAATTTTCATTCAGCCAAGAACTCATTTTTCCTAGCTAAATTCAACATGCAGCTGGTGTTTATCCAATTATACCAACTAAACAGCGAGTTGTTATAAGATCTTACCTGTTTCCCTTAAAGTTCGATGTTGCAGGCTGCTCAAGTTTCTGTTTCAGCTCTTCAATTCCTAACACTCGATTCTCCCGTTTTCCTTGCAGTACCCTTGCTTGCTTTTGGTTAGCGAGTGATGGAGCTGGCCAAGCTTTCCCTCCCACTCTCACACTCAGTTCTATACTCTCAGTTCTGGTCTAGAAAGGAAGAAAGAAGAAGAGACAACTGTCTAGTTCATTGCTGTCTACTTAAAAGACTCTTTTACTTTTTTTAGTTCTCTACTTAGAAGACTTAAAGACCAGAAGAGAATTATACTACTCGGTGGTTAATTTTTCCAATCGGTGGTACACTCTTCCAAGCTGCTCCTGCTCAAGCCACCGCCCCAAACCTTAACAGTTAGTCGGTCACCGCTTGGATTTGGTAGATCATTAGCTGTGAAATTTTCCTTTGGTTTCTCTCAATCACCGCCCAAACTAGGCTCCTATTTACTTCCTCAATTCCACCGCTTAGGCTTAGTAGTTTTGGTGGCCATTTTCAATTGATTGTCCTTCAACCACCGCCCAAGTTTCCTGGCAAATATCGCACCTTACTTCCTTAGGCTACATGGTAGTTTAACTAAAATTCCAAGGTTGGTTTGGTCTTTTAATTTTAGTTCATTTGTTTACCATGAGTCAGTAATTTTATTGTCTCACACAATGACTCAAAATTTCGTTTGTTCTAATTTGTATGTACCTTGAAAAAAAAATTTCCTTATATTGATGTAGTAAATTTTCACACATTTGGCTTTAAAGAAAATTAATTAGGCATGTACTTATTCAACTATATCTATTACGTGTCTAACAATAATGCAAATGACACGAATTACAATATACATACCATATGTTTATTTGATTCATATCAAATTTTTTCCTACACCATTCTAAGATATTTCTAAATTCTCAATTTTATAGAAATTCAATTAGGCATTTAATTCAACCATTTATTTGCCATATGTAATATTTCTAATATCAAAGTAAATAAAATAAAATAAATTCGTGGCATACGCATAATTTCTCGAATTCTCACATGATTTTCAAAAAAAATGGACAAGGGGAGGTTCGACATAACGATATCTATTTCTTGGATTACATGTTCCACAACCAGAAGTCTCCTTATACTCGCATTCCACTTACGAATATAATCATTAGCAATATAAAAATAGCCGCTTAAAGAAGTGCGACTTCCTATTGATTAGGGTTTCCATATCTCCTATCCTTAATTTTCAAAAGGGAAGGCGTCAATTTGGAAGGTATCCCGCAAGCTCCGGTGCGACCTATCGACGAGTTAAATGTTGCTACTCCTATTGACATGGGCATTCCGACAGATAATTTACCTCGTCTAGGGAGAGATAGATCGAGACAAGTTGGTCACATTGAGTAAGGCGAAGCCGGTCCCTCTACTTCTGCCGGTCCCTCTACTTCTGCCGGGCCATCTACTTCTGCTCCACCGCTGCCACCACCTCCTCCACCTTCAGAGCATTCCAACTGGTAGCGACTATTCGATATTCTAGACTGCCATCAGACTCAAGTCGTTGAGCGACTTGATCAAATTGATGCTCGCCTAGATTCCCATGATGTTAGGATGCGTTGAATGGAGGATCATTTAGGCATTACTTCTCAGTCTCGCATTACTCCTGGGGATAGTGGTGATGGTCAAGGATTCGTTAGTGAGGGAGGCGCTGGGCCGACACCTTGAGTTGCCATTTTGTTTTGCTTCTACGTTCTTTTTAGTTTTTCTTTTCTTTTCTTATGTATGGTGATGTTAACTTTTTTTTTTTTTACATTTGATCTTTTGGACAGTATCAGTAGATGTTTGTGTCTTTTGGCGAAGGTTCGTGAATCATGGTTGATCTGGATCTCAGCTATTGCACTGGGGAGTACTTCTTTCTATCTTTTGTTGTTTTTCTTTCCCTACACATTGAGAACAATGTGTATTTTAAGTGTGCGGGAGAAAATGTGTAATACTTGTAGTACTTTTGCTTTGATTGCTTGGACTTGAGATTTGAAATATGAATTTCACTTAAATGATGTCAATTTTGGGTTTGCTTGCAGGGAGTTTGACTCAGTTTTAAGGGAAAATTCTGCCAAAAGTTTTCAAAATCTTGTCCAAAATTGCAAAAATGCCCCAAAAGATTTCACATTTTTTCAATTTTATCCAAAGGGCAATAAGTTCCACACCATTAGTAATTCAAATTTCTTTTACTTCTGAGATAAATATATGTGACTTAAAAACTTCTTTTCTCAATTGATTTGGATATGACTATTATGTGATTATAATTTGTGCATTTATAGGAAAATATATTGTGTAAAGTGGAGAAAATTATTTCTACATTTTACATATTTGATGAAATTTCTTCTCCTTACTTGATTTTACATAGTTAAGTAATAAATATGGTCAATAAGTGCAATATTTTTTTCATGATTATACTTTTTGAGGGACTAATTATTATCTTTACTTAAAAAAAAAAGAAAAAAAGTAGAAAAAAATTAAAAAAAGAGAATAAAAGTTGTTCTATTCCAATGGTTCTTGTAGTTAGTAATCAGGAGTTTTCATCTACAAATATTGACTTTTGCATAAAACGGTACTTGAATAACGAGTATGCAACGGAATTTGAGAATGTGAAGTGTTGAGTAACCGGAAATTTTCATCTAAAAATATTGATTTTCGCGTTAAAAGACACTTTCACAAACTTGAGTATATATTTAGATATACTATATAAATAAATTCCTCTATAAGTTTGAATAAGAAGATGATCATGGGTTTAGGAAGTATTTTATTGATCATAGGTGTTACTTGCTTGTGAAATCGGGTAAGGATAAGAAATTGAGTTGAACTAGTTAAAATTATGGTATAATTGACTCTCCTTTACTTGATATTATGTGTACTTAATCTTAGTTGAGTGATTACATAATGGTCATTTACCTTGTTTTGAGAAAATGAAGTTGAATTGTGCACATATGTTTATTTTCAAAATTTTGGATCATTGTTGGTTTGTAATTCTTAATTGCTTGAGAACAAGCAATGGTTCAAGTATGTGGGAGTTTGATAAGTTCATATTTTATGTGAGACCCTGGTTAGTCCTTAATTTTGATATTATGTGAATTAAAGAACATTAGCGTCATTTTTGCTGTAAAATGTGATTTTAGGGTTGGTAGTAATCCTTTAACTGTTATTTTGTTCTAAATATTTAGAAAATCCTAATTTGGGTTATTGCTAAAATCCTAGTTTTCGTATTAATCACAAGTTCATGCTAGAGTTAATATTAGACATACTAATGTATGTTTTTTTATAGGTAAGTATAGGATTTGATTTATTTTACAAAGGTTAAGTAGGTTTAAAAAGCTAGAAAACCCTAAACTAGTAAGACCTCTAGTGTTCTAATAAATTAGAAACCCTAAGTTGGGTTTAAAACATCTAATTTTGCTAATGTCAAAAAGGTTGTTGTTTAGTCACTTATATGTAGGATAAGGTATGATTAAGAAGGGGTGGTTAAGATAGGAGGGTGATTGGTGAAGCGATTAAGTGGGATTAAGCGTTTTAAACTAGATTAAGTATGTATCCTATGTAGTTAATTGAAAGACTTCCATATGTTTGTGGGCAAGAGAGTAAGAAAGATAAAGTGAAGTTGTAAGGGCTAAGAAGCAAAATGCAAGCTTTTGTGCGATTGGTTGAGGTGAAAATATCTTCTATGGGCTTTGACTTATATTGTATCATAGGAAATACAAGATAAACATAAGTTATTAAGCAAGCAAACATCAAAGGGAGAGAGAGAGAGAGGGCCGAGAGCCTTGAGCAAGAAAGGAGAGAGATTTCTTCCAAGTTCATCTACTTCTAGCCATTCATCTTGATCTTGGAGCTTAGGGAAACAGCCTTGGCACTTGATTGTTGTGATTCCATCACTTGCAAAGCTTGGTTGGAGGTAAAACATCTCACTTGAAAGTTAAATTTTGGTGATTGAGTCTTGAAGCCATGAAAGTGATGTTCTTGTTGTGGTTGTGAACTCTTATGGTATACATGGTGATTGTAGAGTAGTTTAATGGTTTATTTTGGTGGTATTTTGTTGCATGAATTTTGGCTAAAGTTAGGAGAAGTTAGGGTTCCTTGCTTCATGATTCATTAAGTTGGTTTGGTTGGTTATTTGGCTTGCCAATGGAATTTTGGTGTGATAATTTCACTTGTATGGTTGGTTCTTAGCAAAATCCAATTTGGTCATGAAACCCTAGTTTAAAGGGAGTTAGGTTGGCTTAGCTAGGGCTTAAATAGTTAGGGTTTGATTGGTATATGGATAGACAAAGTTAGTTAGGGCTTGTAAGGTTAGAGCATAGAATATGGTTAGTGTTTGCTAGGTTTTGAGGTTAAGTTGGGGAAGGAATTTCGGGTTTCTTACAGAACAATTAGGAGATGGTATATGTGTGTTTTATTGGTGTGGAAATGGTTAGAAAACTTGCATGCGATGCTTGCATTTGGGCTACGCGTTTGCGCCACGGAAATTAACTAACCCAGAAAAGAAAAAAAAAACAGGACAGTGCGATCCTACAGCTTTGGTTCCATTTTTCATTGGGATCCGTGCTGACTCAACTTTTGGCCAAAACAAAAAATTTGTAGCCTTATAACTGAGCTTTCCAATGCCTTTGGAATTTATTGATTCGGATCTACGAGTCCTGAGTTATGGTCGTTCAAACAGGGCCTGCCCGATAACCTGAACATAAACTGCTGGGACTGTTTCGTGCATTTTTTCTCTAGTTCCATTGAGATCTGGGTTGAAGGGCCTTCATGAAAGTTGTATAGTTTTGGGTGATCTATCTAACTGCTAAATTTTAGAGCGTTTGGACCTTGGTAGCATACAAAATGATCCAAACTCTCTAAACTGTTTGAATTGCCTAGGACAGTTTCTGGTGGCTATTGTTTTTGTCTATTTTGATGATTAAGAGATCTATTTTAGCTCTTGATGTCTTCATGAAACTTGTGACTCGTTCTCTTAGTTTCGAAACGGTGTCTCATACATCTTAATCCGATATTCATAGCCTAACTTATGGTCAAAACGGTTTGGGGTGGCAAATCTGCGGTTTCCGTTTTTTACGGCCGTTTCCGTTTCCGTTCGCCGTTTCTGCGCGCGCGTTTCCGTTTTGCCATTTTGCTTGATTTATACATTTTAGTCGCCATTTGTGGAATAATGTGGTACAACCTTCTATTGCAGACGGTAGCAGGCTAAGCGGAGCCAGTGGGACCTATTAGCTGTCACACGCGACGTGATTTTCACACTTTTGCTATACTTGTTTTTTACGTAAGTATTCGGTCCGCTTGTATGTATAAATCGCTTATGTTCTTTAATGTGGTTGAAAAGGTACTTAGATGAGAGTGTACTTTATCACATTCGACCTAAACCCTAATTTGCGCCTGTATTTATACATGACATGTGTATATGAATTGTTTTGGGACTGAACCCCTTGACCTTGTCGCTCGGGGTGACTTTTGTGAGTTATGAAATATGAGGAACCTGGGGCCCGATCTCAAGACCTAGACGGACTATTCAAGCCGACCGGGACTTGGTTGAAATCAGTTCAACCTAGTCTTGAGGTTACCACGTTTGTGAACCAAGTTTGATTTCGTTATGATTGCTCGAGCCATTTTGTGCGGTTGACTAGCCAGTGAGGGTGATAAGGGGTACGGTGGAAGTACAAGTGGAGTTTTACGGACCCTTATTTGTGGTCGGCGGAGTGTTGACAGGAGGTCACACGTGGCAAATGACTTGGTTTTGGAGCCAACCTATATCCTTAACTTGTGCTGTTATTTTCTTTACTTTTGACTTGGTATCTTTGTGACGTAATTGTTCATCTTGATGTGCCATTTACGTTTTTACCCTGTTTACTTACTAAACTTATAACTTACCCCTTTCCCTTTGTTTTTCTTAATAGGGGCTGACGCGGGAGACTCTTTGGCACTGTCACTAGTATAGTTAGGTTTAGTTTGTAATAACCGGGCAATTAAGCTGGTTCTTCTTGTTATAGTGATCTATGTAAGGACCCTTCTTCGAGTCTACTTTCTAATTTTGATCATTATTATAAGGTGATGTAGTGGTTTGGATATCTACTTTTGAGCGTGTAAATAGAACTCTTTTGTCAATGTATATATTGTGAATAGTACTTTTTCGGTTTATATAGCTTTTATTGCTTTGCATTTTCGAGTCCTAGCGCGAATTAGGCAGACGATCCGCTAAACCCTTTGGTACGCCTCTAGGTACGGTGGGGTTGTCACAGGTGGTATCAGAGTTAGGCAATGGGGACATACGTGATAGGCATTAGAAATATGTGATTCTATTTAAGATGAATGATATATTTTAAACTGAAATGTCGAAAAACTGACCAAATAATATTTTGTAGGTATGTAGGCCGGGGAACCTAGTGGATCAGGACTAGGACCGAGACCTCCTAATGCAGGGGGCCCAGTGAACCAGGTGCTACGCCGGCGTGTGCTCCGATTTCAGAGGAGGTTTGGGGGGCCGTATACGCTGTACTCACCTTTTGGCCGGCCGAACAAGCCATGTGAGTGCCGACACACGTTCGGCTACCCAGATGAAGTCGTCCTGGCAATGGACGACGAGCGACGTCGCTCGGGGAAGGCGAACTATCGCTTGGTTAGACAGCTAGAGGAGGCCAGAGGGGTAGCCCACGGACAGGCCATGCGCATTAGGAATTTGGAGCAGGGCCTCAGAGATGAGGAGGAGAGGACAGACACTTTTCGTCGTCAGCTCCACGACACACACCAGCACCTCTTCGCTATGAAGGGGCAGCTGAGGGAGCGGGTCCGGGGGATCATGCTAGACTGTGAGATTCTGTTAGATGTGGCCGCAGAGGCGCCACCACGAGCTACCGGCCCAGAGCCGATGGACGAGGTGGACACTTTAGGCTCTATTGGGGATTGGGGGCCTAGGGGAGGCGCGTAGGGTCGCCGCTTGGATTTTATTTTATTTTTTGATCATCTGACAGGCTGCTTTTGTTATAGCTAGTATGGTTGGTTTCTTTTGTTATCTGGTTGGTTGACTGGATTTTGGAGCCGGAGTGCTCATGTATTTAATGAATTTTGTACCGATCGGATGTCGGATAACTTGTATATCTTTTGGCGTGACCTTGTAAATACATGTATATAGTTGAGTACAATCTTTTGGGTTTCTCTTTTGCGTGTCTTTCGTGTATATACATTTATATTTTGTGTTCTTTATTTTGTTCATATCTCGAATAATAAGTACATATTATGTTTCGATTTATAGACTTTTGAATTTAAATGGACTCTGGCGGTCGAGGTAGAGGTAGAGGGCGAGAACGAGACCCCGAAGGAGAAAATGAGAATAAGTCGGATCAGGTAGTTACAACCATCCAGCGAATGGCTGACCTGTTAGAACGAATGGTTAACCAACAGGGTCAGGGCCAGGGGAATAATGTCGGAAACCCTGAAAATAATGCGGGTAATCACGAGTGAGAGGACCGTGCCTTAGAACGGTTTCAAAAGTTTGCACTCCCGAAATTTATAGGTGGACCCAACCCTGACGTAGCGGAGGGTTGGTTGGATCGCATGTTAGATATATTTACCGCGCTTGGGTATTCAGAGGAGCGGCAGATATCTTTTGTTATTTTTAAGTTTGAGGGGGCCGCCCGAATTTAGTGGAATGTGATTAAAACCAAGTGGGAGCGGGAACAGATCCCCTGGACGTGGGTCAACTTTACGCGAGAATTTAATGAGAAATATTTACCACCCATTGTACAAGAGAGGCGGGAGGATGACTTTATCCGCCTGCGCCAATGGGCATCCAGTGTGGCAGAATACGAAATCCAATTTACGAAACTCTCTCGCTTCGCTTCGGACTTGGTGCTAACGGAGCAAAAGCGAATTTGCCGCTTCATTCACGGCTTAAATGTGGAGATTCAGGAGGCACTAGCTGCTGCTCAGTTGGACACATTTAGCCAGGCACTAGAAAAAGTACAAAGAATTGAGGCGGTTAGGGGACAAGTAAAAGCCTTTCATGACCGGAAAAGGAGGCAATCTAACTCGAGCAACTTTGTAGTCGGGCAGAGCTCGAGAAGTGAGCCACCCTCTAAGATAGGACGAGGAACAGGTGGTCCACGACCCGCAGGGATCCCAAATCGGGGTAATTTTGGGAGAGATCAGGCAGGGCGAGGGCCCCAGAGGAGTGCCCAGCGTGGAGGATCAACTACAGGAACTAGGCAGACTTGTAGTTTCTGTGGGGGCAATCACACAGACGATAACTGTTGGAAGAATAGTTTGATGCGAAAATGTTTTAAATGTGACAATACGGAACATCTGATTGCCCAATGCCCTAAGATGCAGAAAGAATGACATATCCCATAGACAGAAGGGACCACAGTTAAGCCGACAAATGCAGTGGAAAATCGACCCAAAGTACCAGTCAGAATATATGCAATGGGTCAACAAGAGGTGACTGACCCTTCGGCAGTCATCGAAGGTACGCTCTCTCTTTTTCGGTGTACCGCAAGTGTTCTAATAGACTCTGGTGCTACGCACTCTTTTGTAAACCCTACATTTAAGACATATAGATGTTAAAGCTAAAAAATTACCGTGTGATTTAGATATAAAAACCCCCATTACCAATAAGAGTTTAATTGCTAATGTGGTCTACAAGGGGTGTGAGGTATGGATAGGAGAGCGAAAATTGTTGGTGGACCTTATTGAGATCGCTCTTAAGGGATATAATATCAATATAGGGATGGACTGGTTGGCCAAATACCATGCACAATTGAATTGCCGTACGAAGAAGGTTGACTTTCATATACCGGGTGAGGTCATACTACAATTAGATGTACGAGAAAAGTTAACCTCTTCCACTCTTATTTCTGAAATTCGGGCTCGAAAATTGCTACAAAAAGGTGCTCGAAGGTATTTGGCAATGCTAATTAATGCTCTGGTGGATCAGCTGAAGGTAGAAAATGTATCGGTGGTATGTGAGTTTCCTGAGATTTTTCCCGAAGAATTAACATCACTACCTCCGGAAAGGGAAATAGAATTTAAGATTGATTTGCATCTTGGAGCAGAGCCAATATCAAAAACTTCTTATCGTATGGCTCCTGCAGAACTTAAGGAGTTAAAGATACAGTTACAAGAATTGCTGGATCGAGGAATTATACAGGAAAGTGAATCGTCGTGGGGAGCCTCGGTATTGTTTGTAAAGAAAAAAGATGGAGGACTACGGATGTGCATTGACTATCGATGGTTAAATAATCTCACCGTTAAGAATAAATATCCCCTGCCACTTATTGATGAGTTGTTTGATCAACTATAAGGCGCAATTGTATTCTCGAAATTGGATCTTCGGCAGGGATATTACCAGTTGAGGATACGAAGGGAGGATGTACCCAAAATCGCCTTTAATTCGCGGTATAGACATTTTAAATTTGCAGTTATGCCCTTCGGATTGACCAATGCTCCAGCCGCGTTCATGGACCTAATGCACCAATTCTTTAAACCCTATCTGGACCAATTTGTTGTAGTTTTCATTGATGATATTTTGGTCTACTCTAAAACTCTTAAGGAACACCAATTATATACCAAGTTTAGCAAATGTGAGTTTTGGTTGGAGAAAGTATCCTTTTTAGGCCACGTTATTTCAAAAGATGGTATAGCGGTGGACCCCGTTAAGGTGAAAGCGGTCACTGAATGGAAACGACCAGAAAGCTCGACGGAAGTTAGAAGTTTCTTACGGCTAGCAGTATATTATCGCCGTTTTATCAAGGATTTTTCCAAAATAGCTGGACCTCTAACGGATTTGACCAAAATTCACAATCAATTCGTCTGGACTTCAAAATGTGAGGCCAGTTTTCAAGAGCTGAAAGGGCGATTGACTTTCGCACCCATTCTGACTTTGCGCAACGGAAAAGACAGTTTTGTGGTATATACAGATACATCCCGGATGGGTTTAGACTGTGTACTGATGCAAAATAAGCAGGTGATAGTGTATACATCCCGGAAGCTAAAACCTCATGAGCAAAATTACCCCACCCATAACTTGGAATTGGCAGCAGTAGTTTTCGCTCTCCAAAAGTGGCGTCATTATTTGAACAGGATAACTTTTGAGGTATTCACCGATCACAAAAGATTCAAGTATTTATTTTCACAAAAAGAGTTGAATTTGAAGCAACGTCGGTGGATGGAATTCCTAGAGAATTATGATTGCACCATTCAGTATCATCCGAGGAGAGCTAATGTAGTAGGTGATGCTCTTAGCCAGAAAGCTCAGGTGTCAAGTTTGCAGGTAAAAGAGTGGGAGCTATTAGAGAAAATTGGGGAATGGAATCCTCAACTTAAGCTGCCGACAGTACTTTTTAGCAATATTACAGTAATTTCTACTCTAATACCTCGTCTAAAAAAAGCTCAGAAGGATGATTGTCAGGTGCAAAAATGGAAGGAGAAAGTTGGAAAAGGGTCGATACCCAACTTTAATGTGAACTCATATGGGGTATTGAGATATCGCAATCGGCTGGTTGTACCGCAGGATAAAGATATTAATAGGGAGATATTGGAAGAAACTCACCGATTGCGGTATATTGTACATCCTGGTACGACAAAGATGTACCAAGATTTGAAAAGGTTATACTGGTGGGATGGCATGAATAAGGAGATAGCTCAGTTTGTACAAACGTGTCTAACCTGTCAGCAGATTAAGGCTGAGTACCAAAAACCTTCAGAGTTACTCCAGCCCTTGAAAGTGCCAGAGTGGAAATGAGAAAACATTACGATGTATTTTGTTTCAGGATTACCGCAGACACAAAAAGGATATGATGCCATATAGGTAATTGTGGACCGTTTGACCAAATCAGGCCATTTTCTTCCCATAAACATGAAGTACTACCTAGAAAAACTAGTTCAACTGTATATGGACGAAATTATACGGTTACATGGAGTACCGATGAGTATTGTCTCAGACAGATATCCCCGTTTCGTGTCACGATTCTGGCAAAGGATGCAAGAAACTATGGGCTCCAAACTTAACTTAAGTACAGCTTACCATCCTCAGACAGACGGACAATCGGAAAGAACTATACAAACCCTTGAGGACATGCTCCGATCGTGTGTTATGGATTTTGGAGGGAACTGGAGCCAACACCTCACCCTGATCGAGTTTGCTTATAACAACAGCTATCATTCCACCATACAAATGGCACCGTATGAAGTCTTGTACGGGCGCAAGTGCCGCTCACCGATCTTTTGGGATGAAATAGGTGAGAGGAAGGTGTTGGATTCGACCACAGTACTGTGGATTGAAGAAGCAATAGAAAATGTCAAAATTATTCGTCAAAAAATACGAATAGCTCAGAGCCGGCAGAAGAATTATGCCGATCATCGAAGAAAAGATCTGGAATTTGAGGTGGGGTGTTCCTAAAGGTTACACCACTAAGGGGAACTGTTTTGGCTAGAAAAGGAAAAAAATTGAAACCCCGATATATAGGGCTGTATAAGATTCAACGACGAGTCGGGACGGTGGTATATCAGCTGGAATTGCCGGCCAGTATGTTCCGAATTCACAATGTCTTCCATGTTTCATTACTCAAGAAATACCATCCAGATTCCACTTACATTCTACACACTGAGGATGTGGAGATAGATGAGACCCTCACTTACGAGGAACAACCAGTGCAGATTTTGGGTCAAAGGGTGAAAGAATTAAGGAATAAACAGATACCTTTGGTGAAGATTTTATGGAGAAATCATAATGTGGAGGAAGCCACCTGGGAAGCGGAGGAAGACAAGCAGAAGAAGTACCCTTCTCTGTTCGCGAACCAAGATATTAATTTCGAGAACGAAATTGTTCTTAAAGGGGGAGGTTGTGAGGCCCGGTTAGTCCTTAATTTTGATATTATGTGAATTAAAGAACATTAGCGTCATTTTTACTGCAAAATGTGGTTTTAGGGTTGGTGGTAATCCTTTAACTGTTATTTTATTCTAAATATTTAGAAAATCCTAATTTGGGATATTGCTAAAACCCTAGTTTTTGTATTAATCACAAGGTCATGCTGGAGTTAATATTAGGCATACTAATGTATGTGTTTTTTTATAGGTAAGTATAGAATTTGATTTATTTTACAAAGGTTAAATAGGTTTAAAAAGTTAGAAAACCCTAAACTAGTAAACCTCTAGTGTTCTAATAAATTAGAAACCCTAAGTTGGGTTTAAAATCTCTAATTTTGCTAATGTCAAAAAGGTTGTCGTTTAGCTGCTTATATGTAGGATAAGGTATGATTAAGAAGGGGTGGTTAAGATAAGAGGGTGATTAGTGAAGCGATTAAGTGGGATTAAGCGTTTTAAACTAGATTAAGTATGTATCCTATGAAGTTAATTGAAAGACTTCCATATGTTTGTGGGCAAGAGAGTAAGAAAGATAAAGTGAAGTTGTAAGGGCTAAGAAGCAAAATGCAAGTTTTTGTGTGATTGGTTGAGGTGAAAATATCTTATATAGGCTTTGACTTATATTGTATCATAGGAAATACAAGATAAACATAAGTCATTAAGCAAACAAACATCAAAGGGAGAGAGAGAGAGAGGGCCGAGAGCCTTGAGCAACAAAAGGAGAGAGATTTCTTCCAAGTTCATCTACTTCTAGCCATTCATCTTGATCTTGGAGCTTAGGAAAACAGCCTTGGCACTTGATTGTTATGATTCCATCACTTGCAAAACTTGGTTGGACGTAAAACATCTCACTTGAAAGTTAAATTTTGGTGATTGAGTCTTGAAGCCATGAAAGCGATGTTCTTGTTGTGGTTGTGAACTCTTATGGTATACATGGTGATTGTAGAGTAGTTTAATGGTTTATTTTGGTGGTATTTTGTTGCATGAATTTTGGCTAAAGCTAGGAGAAGTTAGGGTTCCTTGCTTCATGATTCCTTAAGTTGGTTTGGTTGGTTATTTGGCTTGCCAATGGAATTTTGGTGTGATAATTTCACTTGTATGGTTGGTTCTTAGCAAAATCCAATCTGGTCATGAAACCCTAGTTTAAAGGGAGTTAGGTTGGCTTAGCTAGGGCTTAAATAGTTAGGGTTTGATTGGTATATGGATAGACAAAGTTAGTTAGGGCTTGTAAGGTTAGAGCATAGAATATGGTTAGTATTTGCTAGGTTTTGAGGTTAAGTTGGGGAAGGAATTTCAGGTTTCTTATAGAACAATTAGGAGATGGTATATGTGTGTTGTATTTGTGTGGAAATGATTAGAAAACTTGCATGCGATGCTTACATTTGGACCACGCGTTTGCGCCGCGGAAATTAACTAACCCAGAAAAGAAAAAAAAAAAAGGACAGCGCGATCCTGCAGCTTTGGTTCCATTTTTCATTGGGATCCGTGCTGACTCAGCTTTTGGCCAAAACACAAAGTTGTAGCCTTATAACTGAGCTTTCCAACCCCTTTGGAATTTCTTGATTCGGATTTACGAGTCCTGAGTTATGGTCGTTCAAATAGGGCCTGCCTGACAACCTGAACATAAACTGCTGGGACTGTTTCTTGCATTTTTTCTCTACTTCCGAGGGCCTTCATGAAAGTTGTAGAGCTTTGGGTGATCTATCTAACTGCTAAATTTCAGAGCGTTTGGACCTTGGTAGCATAAAAAACGATCCAAATAGTCTAAACTGTTTGAATTGCCTAAGACAGTTTCTGGTGGCTATTGTTTTTGTCTATTTTGATGATGAAGAGGTCTATTTTAGCTCTTCATGTCTTCATGAAAGTTGTGACTCGTTCTCTTAGCTTCGAAATGGTGTCTGATACACCATAATCCGACATTCATAGCCTAACTTATGGTCAAAATGGTTTGGGGTGGCAAATCTACCGTTTCCGTTTTTTACAGCCGTTTCTGTTTCCGTTCGCCGTTTCCGCGCACACGCGTGTTCGTTTTGCCATTTTGCTTGATTTATACATTTTAGTAGTCGTTTGTGGAATAATGTGGTACAACCTTCTATTGTAGACGGTAGCAGGCTAGGCGGAGCCAGTAGGACCTATTAGCTGTTGCACGCAACGTGATTTTCGCACTTTTACTATACTTGTTCTTTACGTAAGTATTCGGGCCGCTTTGTGACGACCCCACCCTCCCCTAAGGCGTACCAAAGGGTTCGGCGAACCGCCTGCCCAACTCTCGCCAGGACTCACTCACTCGTATCACCGCATACATCCATAGACCATAAATAACATCCACAATTCAAGTTTATAATTTACACTGATACAAATCAAGGTACAAAGTCTCCATATACCCAAACTAGTTCAAAGTGTATACAATCCAAATACAAAACATTCTATTCAAGTAATAGCGTGAGTACAGGACAAAAGTCAAAAGTCAACAACTAGACTACGCTAGTCTTTACACGTCTCACGTGTCGCTCGTACCCCTGTAAGGAAAACAAAACTAACGGAGTGAGCCAAAACTCAGTGAAGTTCCAAATATCAAATTGGCCATCAAACAAGGTAATAGTTGAGTAATAGTGAAATAGCGAGCAAACAAGTCAAATCAGAGAAATAGCACTTCAGCTAGTCAAGAAATATCTAGTTCACATTCACATATAAGGATACAGTGACTCAGATCTTGGCTCCATTCCAGCTTGATCTGTCGGTAGTTAACACTCCGTTAACTTTCAAGTAATAACTAGTCCAAAAGTAAAACCCCACTTCACGCCAGTCTCCGTCCACCGATCAATCCCCTTTTCCGGGCCCGCACGCCACACGAAACACGGGTGGTAATACTCAAGTATACCGTTTAGCCAAGGAGATAACACTCCACTCGACATAACTAGTTACCCAAGATTCGTTATTTAATCGACCAGACCCTTGCTGGCTCGACTCGATTAACTAGTCACAGGGTTTCTGGAATTTCAGGCAGGAAATAACTCATATACATGTATAGCGAATCAAGTGTAAGTAACAAACAAGAACAAGTCATGTTAGGACAAGTGCGGTAAAGTACACCCTTGCCCTATCATTCATTCATCATGTACTCAGGTAGGTCAAGTAGGAAACACATGTATTAAGTGCAATCGGATATTTGGAAGCACTCATCAAAATGTAGTGCCTCAAGTATTCACGTTCAGTTATACTCCAGGTTTGGAGTCCAGATCTGCGATAAAATTTCAGTTTGAGAACTTTGAAACATAACTAAGATTCGAAACTTAAACGTTCCATTCAATAAGAATCAAATAATTAAAGTTCATTTGGTAGACATTCGTGAAACACTTGCTCGGTTTTCAAACTGGAAGATTTTGTAGCAATTATACTTGGTAATAACATTTGAGTCGAAAGTGCAAGGGAAACGGGTTTACATTGGTTATTATGTCTTTTCCTCAAGGGTACAAGTTCGGCTAAATTTTACCGTATAACCCTCGATAACCAAGGTAGCCAAAGTCCTAGATGGCCCAAGTGATATTCATATCAACTCTACCCAAGTCGCAAGTGTATTTCTA
Source organism: Coffea eugenioides (assembly GCF_003713205.1). Lineage (NCBI taxonomy): Eukaryota > Viridiplantae > Streptophyta > Magnoliopsida > Gentianales > Rubiaceae > Coffea > Coffea eugenioides. The sequence goes on from NC_040044.1 coordinate 16,167,280, forward strand.
TAGTCCTCGCGCGTAAATTTGGGCAGCATGCCCTTTGTGTTTACCAAATTTTTCAGCCATTTTGGCTTCATTATTTTTCTCATTCAAACCCAAAGGTACACACACAACAATCAAACTTCAACAGCCGTCCAATAGGCTCAAGACAATACAAGGACAAAAATTTAAACTAATAACAAGTGCGGAAATGAAACTTAACAAAAGACAGATTTGACGGGTTTTTGCGGAAAGAACACATCTGAGGCTACGCTTATCGGATTGAGGTACAACTTATACCGTCTCCAAACTAAGACGAAGGCCTACAACTTTCATGAAGATCACTTAGTCAAATTTCCAGCGTAACCCAGTCAAATTCCCAATTTACAGAATCAAAATCCAACTAATCGGCTATTAAACCGTACTGCCTTCAAATGGTCATATCTCAGGCTACCAAAGTCCGTTTAAGGCGTTCTTGAAGGCGTTGAAAAGCTAAAACAGAGTACTAAAACTTTCATGTTTTGGCAATTAGCTTAATCAGCATGGATTATAGTGAATAGATACGGCCAAAAGACTGAACTGTCTAAACGGAACACTGGAAGGCAACCTAGGGCAGTGAGGGTATTTTAGTCTTTTCACAGGCTACGTTGCTCCGATTGAACTGAAGTTTTTTATGCAACTATAAAATACCATTTTTTACAACTTTCATGTTTTATTCCAAGCCTAATTCGGTCTCTAACCACACGAACTGAAACCGGACAGAACAGGGTGAAATTTTTCCAGAAATCTGGAATTTTTTGTTTCAATGGTAACTTTCTTCATTTCTTGCTTCACTTGCTACCAAAACCCCCTATATAATCTTGGATACAACATATATTAATCATACATCAAGTATAGGCAGCAATCCATCAAACCCTAATTCATGTCACTAAAAGGAAAAACACCCAAAACATGATAACAACCATCATTCACCACAAATTTGAGATGCTAAGCTAATTTAAACAAGATCAAGAGTAAGAAATGGGGAAATCATCATCCTTACCTTGCTTAAGTGCTTACCAAGAGCAACCCTAGCTTCCCCTTCAAAATTTCACCAACACCTCACTAAATAAACACTCAAGGATAGCTTTAACCGGTTTAGTTTTCTTTCTTTCTCACTTGGTGGCTAGATTCAAGAAGAAATGGAGCAATTTTCCCTTGGTGTTTTTTCCTCTCTCTCTCTCGGCCAAGCAGCAGAAAAAATGAAGAAGAAAGATGGCTCCAAGTGATAAGAAGGTAAGATAAGTATCTTGGTCAATGGCCCTTAGGTGGCCAACAAGTGGCTTCACCACCACCACTCATTTTTTGTTTCTTTTCCCTTGCTATTTTGGTCCATATTTTCGGTCAAGGCTAGCTGGAATTGAGGAGATATTTTGCTCAAGTGTTAATGAGCTCGTGTGGTAAGAAAGTGGTGGTCAAGTGGTGCGTTCAATCGATAATGCGCGGTACCCGTCGGTTCGCGCCGTTTTTCCTTAAATCGCACGTATTAGGGTTTTTTTCTTCCTATTCACTCACTTTTTATCATTGCTCCTAATCACATATTATTTCTCACCTAAAAGTCACTCTTAAGCACCAAATTTGATTCTCGCTCCGTACCGGATAATTATACTATGAAAAAACGTGAAAACCATAACTTGCTCCAATCTTGAAAACGAAAAGTGAAACCCTACTTTCTAGATTCATTTGTACTTATTATGGAACGATTGGGTAGTAGGGTTATAATAAATGAATAATTTCCAAATAAAAGGGCATTTTTGAGAAAAATATAAGGAATTTGCAAGTCCTCACACGCTTGTATATATAAATCGCTTATGTGCTTTAATGTGGATGAAAGGGTACTTAGGCGAGGATGTACTTTATCACACTCGACCTAAACCCTAATTTACGCCTGTATTTATACATGACATGTGTATATGAATTGTTTTGGGACTGAACCCCCTGATCTTGTCGCTCGGGGTGACTTTTGTGAGTTATGAAATATGATGAGTTTGGGGCCCGATCTCAAGATCTAAACGGACTATTTGAGCCGGCCGGAATTTGGTTGAAATCAATTCAACCTAGTCTTGAGGTCACCACGTTTGTGAACCAAGTTTGATTTCGTTTTGATTGTTCGAGTCATTTTGTGCGGTTGACTGGCTAGTGAGGGTGATAAGGGGTACAGTGGGAGTACAAGTGAAGTTTTATGGACCCTTATTTGTGGTCGACGGAGTGTCGACAGGAGGTCACACGTGGCAAATGACTTGATTTTGGAGCCAACCTGTATCCTTAACTTGTGCTGTTATTTCCTTTGCTTTTGACTTGGCATCTTTGTGACGTAATTGTTCGTCTTGATGTGCCATTTACGTTTTTACCCTGTTTACTTACTAAACTTGTAACTTACCCCTTTCCCTTTGTTTTCCTTAATAGGGGTCGATGCGAGAGACTCTTTGGCACTGTCACCAGTATAGCTAGATTTAGTTTGTAATAACCGGGCAATTAAACTGGTTCTTCTTGTTATAGTGATCCGTGTAAGGACCCTTCTTCGGGTCTACTTTCTGATTTTGGTCATTATTATAAGGTGATGTAGTGGTCTAGATATCTACTTTTGAGGGTGTAAATAGAACTCTTTTGCCAATGTATATATATTGTGAATAGTACTTTTTCAGTTTATATAGTTTTTATTGCTTTGCGTTTTCGAGTCCTGGCGCGAGATAGGCAGATGGTCCGCTAAACCCTTTGGTACGCTTCTGGGTGCAGTGGGGTCGTCACATTTTACATGTTTTAAACGTGTTTTATTATTTAGTTTTGATGTGTTTTAACTACTTTTATAGTTAATTTGTGAGGACTGGCAAAATTTTTCATATTTTCTTAAAAATTTTCTTTTATTTTGAAAAAATTAATTTATAATAACTTTACTACTCATTTACTTTCTCAAATAGTTGCAATAAATCATAGAATCAAGAGTTTCATCTTTAGTTTTATAGTTAGCGCAAATTAGGATTTTTACGTATTTCGATAGTGTGATTAGTTGGTGAGGTGTGTGTATTAAATTCGGTGGTTAAGAGTGAGTTTTAGATAAGAGAAAGTGTATGATTAGAAATGATAATAATAAGTTAGTGAATAATAAGTTAAAACACTAGTACGGCCGAATTAAGGAAAATCGGTTTGTACCAACGTGTACCGTTTGCTACCGATTGAATACACCACTTAGACACTACTTTATTACCTTAATCTCCTTGCTATTTCAGAATTATCAACCCTTAATTAACCCTCGAAGTGGCCAAAAATTTTGACCAAGAAAAGAGGAAAAAAAGAAAAAAATTTGAGACTTAATCTTGCAGTGACACTTGACAGCCATCCAACCAACTTCGACCAAACCAATTTCCAATCTTCTTATCTTTCTCTTGACTTTATTTCTTCTCATTTTCTTCTTTGTTGGCCGAGCTTGAGGAGAGAAAAAAAAGAGAGAAAATTTCAACTTCCACCTTGAATCCATCCTTGTTTGAGTGAAATTAACCAAACTAAACCGATTAAACTTCTCTTTTGGTGTTTGGAAAGTTTTGTGTGGTAAAATTTTTAGAAGATAGGGGTTTGGTTTTCACTTACAAGCAGCTTTTGGAAGATTTAATGATTTCTTTTCCTTTTCTCTTACTTATTCTTGTTAAAATTGGGATAGAAACTTATGTTCTTGGTTTACTATGGTTAAGTATTTAGTTTTGGATGATATTGTGGAATGTTTAGCTAGAGTTTACATTTTCAGCCTTGATTATGGTTGTGTACCAAGTAATTGATGGTATTGAGCTAGTAATTGATGGTTTTGATGAGATAGTACTTGATAGTATTGAGCTAGGATATGAATTTGTAGAGTAGAAGTGAATTTTCAGCATTGATAATGAATTTGCCCTGTTTTCACACCATGATAAAGGTCAAATCAGTTCTTGCTCAAAACATGAAAGTTGTAGGGAATTGAGTTAACTATCCACATGTAAAAGTTTAGTTCAATCGGAGTACTGTATCTTATGAAGTGACTAAAATACCCCTAACTGCCCAAATGCCCAGTTTAACTGACAGTTTTCTATTTTTTCTGAAATTTCGCTTTTTGACCTTGAAAATGCAAGAATTGGGTGTCAATGTCTTCATAGGAAATGTAGGTCTTTGTTTTAGCTTCAAAAATCCGTAAAATATACCCCAATCCGATAAGTATAGCTTCAGTTGTGACCGAAATGCCGGAAGATGTCAAACCTGTTACTTAGCTATTTGTCTTTAAAACTAGTTTCCAACTTTGGTCTTGGTGGTTTCATTGTTAGAATTGATTTGTAATTGGATGATATTGAGCTTAGTTGAAGAGCTATTGTGTTAGGCTTACTTATGTGTTGAATTTGGGTTGACTTGAGGAAAAAAAAATGAAACCATAAATGGCTAGACAATAGCGAAATAAAAAAGGCATGCTGCACAAATTTTTACTCAAGGGTTAGGCGAGCGAACTTGAGACTTAAGCGACGACTCGAGGTTGAAACGAACTTCACGTGTTATGGTATTCGAGTTTCGTTAATAAGCCGTATATAAGTTGAATTTGGCCAACACTCGTACCCTTTAAAAGGTGAAGGTAACAATCAATAGAAATACGTTTTTCTCGTCTTTTAGACTCAAATGTAAATTTCAAAGTTTTAATCGCTTCTTTACCAAAACTAAAGAGCGAGCATGAGTTTTCTAGGGTGTGATAAGCAAAATGAATACTATTTCAATGAGTTTCAGTTACTTGATTTTCTTTAAACGAAACTCTTAAGTTTCGAACCCTAATTGATTTCAAACTCTTAAATGATGTTTTATCGCAGATTTGGACTCCAAACAAGGAGTTGTACTTGAACGTGAATCTAAGAAGCACTAAGTTTTTGGTGAGTGCTTCCAAATACCTGATTGAACTTGACGTTTGTTTTCAATACTTGACCAATGTGATCGAATGCTGTTTGATTAGTTTGGTCGAGTAAGGGGTTACGTTATCGCACTTACCCTAATGTGATATATTCTTATTTATTGGTTGCCATTGACTTGATATACATGTATATGATTCATATCTTGTCTGAAATTTCAGAAACCCTAAGGCTAGTTAATCGAGTCGAGCCGGAAAAGGGCCTGGTCGATTAGATAACGAACCCTGCGTCTCTAGTTTGTTGAGTGGAGTGTTATCTTCTCGACTAATCGGTATACTCGAGTATTACCATCAGTGTTTATCTTGGAGTTCAGGCCCGGTAAGGGGTTTGATTGGTGGACGGAGATTGGAGTTAAGTGGTGCACTACTGGACTAGTTACCTTATTTGAAAGTTGATGGAGTGTCAACTACTACTTGATCAAGTTATTGTGGAGCTAGTTTACAAAAGCAACTGTATCCTTTTACTTGGAATGTTGAATATTTAATGTTTGGCCATTCGAAGTGTTATTGCTCATTTTCTTGACTTGTTGTGCTCGCTACTTTACTATTCTGATATTTTCACTTTTAATTAGTGGTCAACTTACTATTTGGAATCTCACTGAGTTTTAACTCACTCTATTAGTTTTGTTTTCCGTACAGGGGCTACGAGCGAGGCGTGAGACTTGTACAGGATAGCGTAGTCTAGTTTTTGGATTTTACAATTGTACTCGCGCTAGCGCTCGACTAGGGTTGATTGTACTTGGATTGTAAACATTTTGACATATTTGACCATGTATAAGCCTTGTAGCTGGATTTGAGCATCAATGTATATATTAAGTTTGAAATTGTTGTTTTATTTCTTTTCTATGGTTGCAAGTTCTTTTCTCGAGTTAAGCGTGACTAAGTCCTGACGAGAGTTGGGCAGGCGACTCGCTAAATCGTAGGGTACGCCCTAGGGGGAGGTAGGATCGTCACAGGTGATATCAAAGCCTAGGTTTGAATTGATCTGGGTAGATTGAGTGATTTATACCTGATATCGCTTAGTTATAGCTATAGTCTAGGGTTGCACACTCGGGAATAGGTGTTTCGCCTAGTTTTATTTGTCTAACTTGCTCGCTCTTGTGATGTTACTTGTAATGTACGTTATGGAGGGTAAAGATGCGATTGGGGGTGCCGGGCCATCTCGGCCTATACTTACCTGCCAGGAGCACCTTGAGGGACCTATATGTCGCGTACTTATTTATCAGGAGCATTCCGGTGGGCCCGTATGTCTATGGTCTCCAGCACATAAGATCCGACATTGCGACTGTTGGAAGACTGATTCCTACCCCGATAAGGTCGTACTCGCTATTGCCGACGAGAGGAGACGATTGGGTAGCGCCAATCGTAGGTGCCAGACGGAGATAGAGCGTCTACAAGCAGTCCTCCGAGTCCAGGGTGCTAGGATCCGAAAGCTTGAGCCTTCGGTTCTCAAGGAGCAGGAGCGAACCAATGCCTTCAAAGAGCAGGCTCAGGAGGCTAATGGTCGCCTTGTTCAGGTAGTCAGGGAGGTGAGAGATCGGACCGACCGTATTTTGACTGAGTGCGGGGCCCTAGTACAGGAGGTGGTGCAGGACTTGGCTGAGGAGGATCAAGGGCATGCAGTCCTTAGTGATCCTGAGGAGGATCCAGAAGAGGAGCTGGTTGCACCTGCGAAGTCGGTTGGGTCGGCGTCTAGCTAAACTCCTACTTTAGGGTTTTTGAGGGATTGTGTGCGACAGTTAGGGACATAGATGGGTGACATGTCATCTTTTATTTTTGATAGTGACGTGTTAAGATTGATGTATCTAGTGCTTGCTTTTGTTCTATGTCCCTTGACTGGTATAAGCCTTTGACTTGACTAGGTTGGCATGTATAGTACTTTCTAACTTGTATATGACTCATTTTGCTATGTATATAAAGGAAATATTTATTTGAAATGTGTTTATTGCCTCTACTTTATGATTTGGACATGTTTTATTTGAGTTATACTTTATTTTGTTTATATTTAGATAATGGATTAGTCAAGAAACATGGAAGGTAGAAGAAGTCAGGATCGGGGAGCTACTCGATGGCGCGATTCTAGCCGTGACCGTGGGGTTAGATAGGCACAGGAACCTGTGCAAGAACCGAGAGAAGAGAGGGATGCAACGGTTGAGCCGCAACCTAGACCCCGAGTGGAAGGGGGAATCAGGTAGCAACGACAATTCAACAAATGACCAATATTCTTGCTCGACTGGTAGAGCAGCAGGGTCAAACCCCTGTTAATCAACCTAGGGACCCTGAAATGGGTCAAGATAGGGTCCTAAAGAGATTTCAAAAGTTTTCTCCTCCTAAATTTTTTGGAGAACCAGACCCTGAGATAGCTGAGAGGTGGTTGGAGACGATGATTAATATTTTTGCTGTTTTAAACTATACGGAGGATAGGCAGGTCAATTTCGCTGTATTTTAGTTTGAGGGACCAATGAGAGCCTGGTGGAACGTAATTAGGGCTAAATGGGAAAGAGAGGGAACCGCATGGACCTGACTGAAATTCGTGCGAAAATTTAATGAGAAATATCTCCTACCGATAATTCAGGAGAAGAGGGAAGATGATTTTATTAAGATCCGTCAAGGAACGCTAAGTGTATCTGAGTATGAGACTTAATTCACTAAACTATCGAAATTTGCTCCCAATTTGATAGCTACGGAGCAAATGAGGGTAAGGAAATTTGTACAGGGGCTCAATGTGGAAATACATGAGGCCTTGGCGGCGGCCCAAATTAACAGTTTTATAGAGGTTTTGGAGAAGACCCAGAGAATAGAAATTGTCAGGGCACAAGTAAGAATTTTTCATGCAAAACGGAGAGGTGCACCTGACGGAAACCAAGGGCAGGCACTTAGTGATCGGAACATGTCACCTCCTAAAACCAGTCGAGGAGCTAGAAGCATGGTTGTTAAAATCGCGATCCAGATCGTAGGATCGTACGATCCTACGATCCGGAATGTCAAAATCGATTCGGATCGCACTCAGAATCGCAAATTCCTTGAATCTACATAGGATCGAGGTAGGATCGGTAGGATCGTGTAGAATCGTACGATCCTATGATCCTACTTCGATCCCACAAATTTTTGCTAATTTGTGAAATACAAGGCTCATTTTGCAAGTAAATGAAAATATTTGGGGTAGGCTTGTCATTTATCAAAGACTTGCAGGCCTTAGTTGCAATGTTTTAACAAATTTTGCCTCAAAGTCAAAAAGTTCCGTCAAAAAGCTTCGGGTCTTCTTCATCTTCTCCTCAAGCAGACCATTGTCGTTTCTCTTCTCCTCTCCGCTGCCCAAATCAAATCCCTAATTTAAACCATCAAACCACCTCAAGCTTCGGCTACAGCTCTTACCACGAACCCACAAGACAAATCGCTGCGGCTTCTACCAGGAACCCACAAGCTACAGCCGACAGCTTCAAGACTTCAAGCTTTAAAGCTTCAAGCTCCAGCAATTGGTGGTGACGGTAGCGGGTTTTCAAATTTGTACAAACTTGAATTTCAATTGAAAATTTGCTTATACTAAAATTGGTGGAGATGATTTGAAGCATTTGAGATACACTTCCGAAGTTTTCGGGACTACTATTATGTTTCCTGATGTCATCAGCTACGGTTGTTGGCCGGTGCTTGGCGGCGGTTTGGCTTTAGAGATCAGCCGATCCTATCATGATTCATGAAGTAAGGGAAAAAAATTGATAAAGAAAAAAAGGAAATCCATTATAGTAACAAAAAGAAAATGGAAAATATCTCATAGATTCCTACTGCAACCTAATTACCCAATAAGTGAAAAGCAGTAGCCCAAAACCTATTACCATTGAGGAGCTTTTGATACTCGTTGCCGTTGCCGTTGTTGAATTCCAACCAAACTGATGGTTAGCCTTTTGGATGTTTGGCTTTTTAGTATTTGTGAAGGTTGATGATTATTTTATATTTGAAATTATGATTGTGTAAACTGTGAAGCATTTGATTTTAAGACTTGAAATCATGACAGATAACAGGTTTATATTCTCTTCTTTATTACTTGTTAGATAGTAAGTAAAAAATACTATATATTTATGAGTAATTTATTTATTTGATATCTTTTAGGATGTATAAAATGGTATATGAATTTTAAATTCATTAATTTAGTAAATTTAGGAGTTTTTGGTGGGATCTTACGATCCTATGATTCGATCCTACGATTCGATCCTGTGAAATTAAAATCGATCCGACGTGGGATCCCGATTTTACAAACCTTGGCTAGAAGTAGAAAGTTTACGGGTACAGCTAGAGGAGTTACTCCGAGAGAAGCCCTAGGGGGAAGGAGACAGGCGAGAGGTGCCTCGCAGAAAGGCCAGACATTTGCCCCCCGAACATCTTGCGGGTATTGTACGAAATCTAACCATACCGAAGATAATTGCTGGAGAAATATTCGAAAGTGCTTAAGGTGTGAAAATATTGAGCACCAGATCGCCAATTGCCCCCTTATTAGTGATGCTCAGTAGGCTAGCAAATCAAACCCAAAACCGACCAATGTAGGAGGGACCAGGTCAAGGGTGCCAGCCAGAGTCTATTCTTTGGACCAGTAATCGATACCTGATCTATCAGAGGTAGTGGAAGGTACGATTCCTATTTTTCATAGTTTAACCAAAATTTTGACAGACCCTGGTGCAACTTATTCTTTTGTTAACCCCACATTTATGTTTGGAATTAATGTTAAAGCCGAAAGGCTACCATATGACTTAGAAGTGAAGACACCTACGGGTAACCAATCTTTACTTACCAACGAGGTGTATAGGAACTGCGGCATTTAGGTTGGTGAGCGGAAATTAGTAGTTGACCTTATAAGTCTAGCCATTAAGAGGTACGACATTATTTTATGAATGGATTGACTAGCTCATTATCATATTCGGGTAAATTATCGTATGAAGGTGGTCGAGTTTTTCATACCGGGTGAGACAACTCTAAAACTAAATGTGAGGGATATTCTAGCATCATCTGCCCTTATTTCGGAAATTAGGGCCAGGAAATTGCATTGTAGCGAGGCACGGGGGTATCTGGCTTTTCTAGTTAATACCCCAAGAGAAAAGATTAAGTTAGAAGATACGCCAGTGATAAATGAGTATCCAGACGTGTTTCCAGAGAAGTTGGTGTCTTTGCCACGCGAAAGAGAGATTGAATTTAAGATTAATTTAGCACCTGGAACTAATCTCATTTCAAAAATCCCTTATCGAATGGCGCTCGTGGAACTTAAGGAGTTAAAATTTCAATTGCAAGACTTGTTAGAACAGGAATTTATACATGAGAGCGAATTACCATGGAGCGCTCCAGTGCTATTTGTCAAAAAGAAGAACGGGAGTTTAAAGTTATGCATTGATTATCGAGAGTTGAATGCAGTAATCATTAAGAATAAATATCATTTGCCCCACATTGATGAGTCGTTTGACCAATTACAAGGGGCTGTGGTGTTTTCGAAATTAGATTTTCGACAAGGATATTACCAATTGAGAATTAGAAAGAAGGATGTGCCAAAAATTGCCTTTAACATTCGATATGAGAATTTTGAGTTTGCAGTGATGGCTTTTGGCCTAACTAATGTCCCAGCGGCATTCATGGATCTAATGCATCGAGTGTTTAAACCCTATTTGGATAGGTTCGTAGTGGTATTTATTGATGATATCCTGGTGTACTCTAAGACAATGGAGGAGCATGAGCAACACTTGAGAATGGTATTGCAAATCCTGAGAGAGCATCAGTTGTTTGCTAAGTTTAGCAAGTGCGAATTTTGGCTAGAGAAAGTGGTGTTCCTAGACCATATAATTTCAAAAGATGGACTTACTGTAGACCCGGTTAAAATAGAAGCTGTTGCCAAATGAAAACGGCAGGAGAATCCTACGGTAGTTCGAAGCTTTTTGGGTCTAGCGGGGTACTACCGCCGGTTTATAAAGAATTTCTTAAGAATTGCGGGACCTCTAATGAATTTGACCAAGAAACAAGGGAGATATATTTGGGATGTTAAGTGTGAAACAAGTTTTCAGGAACTTAAGAAGCAATTGACCATGGCACTAGTGTTAGATTTGCCGAATGGGAAGGATAACTATACGATGTATACTGATGCTTCAAGAGAAGGATTAGGGTGTGTTTTAATGCTAAATAGGAATGTAATTGCCTATGTTTCTCGGAAATTAAAATCGCATGAGCAAAACTATCCAACCCATGACTTAGAACTTGCGGCAGTTGTATTTGTTTTGAAGAAGTGGTAGCATTATCTGTACGGGGTGACATTTGAGGTATACACGGATCATACGAGTCTTAAATACTTATTTTCTCAAAAAGAACTAAATCTGAAACAACGTCGGTGGGTCCAGTTCTTAGAAGATTATGATTGTTTCATTAATTACCATCCAAGAAAGACCAATGTGGTAGCAGATACTCTAAGTCAAAATACTCAACTAGCAGAGTTAATGGTGGGAGAGTGGAGCATGTTAAAGGATGTATGTGAATGGAACCCTCGTCTTGAGTGCGGAAGGTTATTTTTTAAAATATTGAGATGAGATCAACAATATTAGATCGGATTAAAGAAGGTCAAAAGAAAGAGCCAATAGTACAAAAGTGGATGGAAAGAGTGAAGAAAGGGGAATTACCTGATTTTAACCTAGGTCCTAATGGGATTTTAAGATTTCGAAATCGTGTCATTGTATCCAAGGATGAAGAACTGAAGAAGGAGATTTTAGAGGAATCTCATCATTCTAGGTACACGGTGCATCCAAGTAGTGGCAAGATGTACTAGGATCTCAAAAGTCTGTATTGATGGGATAATATGAAGGCGGAGATTGCCCAATTTGTTCAAAAGTGTCTTACGTGTCAACAAGTGAAAGTTGAGCATCAAAGGCCGTCGGGATTGTTACAGCTTTTAGAGATACCTGAATGGAAGTGGAAGCACATAACGATGGATTTTGTATCAGGGTTGCCACGAATTCAAAAAGGTCATGATGCGATTTGGGTGATAGTGGACCGATTAACTAAGACTGCATATTTTCTGCCAGTTAATATGAAATACTCTTTGGAGAATCTTGCCAAACTCTATATGAACGAAGTTGTGAGATTACATGGGGTACCAGTAAGTATAGTATCCGATAGAGACCCTAAGTTTGTATCTCGATTATGGCAGAAACTGCAAGAGGTTCGAGGAACTAAATTGAGCTATAGTACAGCGTATCATTTTCAAACCGATGGACAGTCAGAAAGGACCATTCAAACTCTTGAGGATATGCTGAGAGCCTGTATAGTAGATTTTGGAGGGAATTGGAGCCAGTATCTAATCCTGGTTGAGTTCGCGTATAACAATAGTTATCATTTTTCTATTCAAATGACTCCATATGAAGCACATTATGGACGAAGATATTGATCACCAATCCATTGGGATGAAATAGGAGAAAGGAAGATCACAGATCCGGCCACAATACCATGAGTTGAGAAATCCTACGAATGGGTAAAAATGATACGTCAGAGGTTTCAAACGGCACAAAATCGACAAAAGAGCTATACTGATCATCGGAGGAAGAATTTGGAGTTTGAGATAGGGGATAAGGTGTTTCTTAGAGTTACTCCCTTGAAAGGAAAGATTAAAGCAAGAAAGGAGAAGAAATTGCAACCAAGATACATAGGACCTTTTAGTATACTCCAACGGATAGGAAAGGTGGCTTATCGATTAGAGTTACCAGGTAGTTTATCTCGAATCCATGATGTTTTTCATGTTTCTTTGCTTAAAAAATATCACCCGGATCCGACTCATGTTTTGTCACCGGAAGATATTGAACTGGACGAGTCTTTAACATACAAAGAACGACCCATTCGAGTATTAGATTGGAAGGTGAAGGACTTGAGAAATAAGCAAATTCCACTGGTTAAGGTTCTATGGAGACATCATGAGGTGGAGGAAGTAACCTGGGAGTTGGAGAAGGACATGCGAGAAAAGTATCTTGAGCTATTTGCAAATAAAGGTATGAACTTCAAAGCCGAAATTCTTTTAAGGGAGAGAGAGTGTGAGAACTCACAAAATTCTTCATATTTTCTTAAAACTTCCCTTTTATTTTGAATAAATTACTTTATAATACCTTTACTACTCATTTACTTCCTCAAATAGTTGCAATAAATTATAGAATCAAGAGTTTCATCTTTAGTTTTATAGTTAGCGCAAATTAGGATTTTTGCGTATTTCGATAGTGTGATTAGTTGGTGAGGCATGTGTATTAAATTCGGTGGTTAAGAGTGAGTTTTAGATAAGAGAAAGTGTGTGATTAGAAGTGATAATAATAAGTTAGTGAATCATAAATTAAAATACTAGTACAACCGAGTTAAGGAAAATTGGTTTGAACCGACGTGTACCGTTTGCTATCGATTGAATACACCACTTGGACACTATTTTATTACCTTAATCTCCTTGCTATTTCAGAATTATCAACCCTTAATTAACCCTCAAAGTGGCCGAAAATTTTGACCAAGAAAAGAGGAAAAAAAGAAAAAAATTTGAGACTTAATCTTTTTATCCAACCAACTTTGACCAAGCCAATTTCCTATCTTTTTATCTTTCTCTTGGCTTTATTTCTTCTTCATTTTCTTCTTGGTTGGCCGAGCTTGAGGAGAGAAAATTTCAACTTCCACCTTGAATCCATCCTTGTTTGAGTGAAATTAACCAAACTAAACCGATTAAACTTCTCTTTTGGTGTTTGGAAAGTTTTGTGTGGTAAAATTTTTAGAAGAGAGGGGTTTGGTTTTCACTTACAAGCAGCTTTTGGAAGATTTAATGATTTCTTTTCCTTTTCTCTTACTTATTCTTGTTAAAATTGGGATAGAAACTTATGTTCTTGGTTTACTATGGTTAAGTATTTAGTTTTGGATGATATTGTGGAATGTTTAGCTAGAGTTTACATTTTCAGCCTTGATTATGGTTGTATACCTAGTAATTGATGGTATTGAGCTAGTAATTGATGGTTTTGATGAGATAGTACTTGATAGTATTGAGCTAGGATATGAATTTGTAGAGTAGAAATGAATTTCTAGCATTGATAGTGAATCTGACCTATTTTTACACTACATGTTAAACCATGATAAAGGCTAAATCAGTTCTTGCTAAAAACATGAAAGTTGTAGGGAATTGAGTTAACTATCTACATGTAAAATGTCAGCTCAATCGGAGCACTGTAACTTGTGAAATGACTAAAATACCCATGACTGCCCAAATACCCAGTTTAACTGACAGTTTTCTATTTTCTCTGAGATTTCACTTTTTGATCTTGAAAATACAAGAATTGGGTGTCGATGTCTTCATAGGAAATATAGGTATATGTCTTAGCTTCAAAATGCCATAAAATTTATCCCAATCCGATAAGTGTAGCTTCAGTTGTGATCGAAACGCCGAAAGATGTCAAACCTGTTACTTAGCTATTTGTCTTCAAAATTAGTTTCCAGCTTTGGTCTTGGTGGTTTCATTGTTAGAATTGACTTGTAATTGGATGATATTGAGCCTAGTTGAAGAGCTATTGTGTTAGTCTTACTTATGTGTTGAGTTGAGGAAAAAAAATGAAGTCATAAATGACTGGACAATAGCGAAATACAAAGGGCATGCTGCCCAAATTTTCACTCAAGGGTGAGGCGAGCGAATTTGAGACTTGAGCGATGACTCGAGGTTGAAACGAACTTCACGTAATTATGGTATTCGAGTTTCGTTAGTAAGAAGTATATGAGCTGAATTTGGCCAACACTCGTACCCTTTAAAAGGTGAAGGTAGCAACTAATAGAAATATGTTTTCCCCGTCTTTTAGACTCAAATGTGAATTCCAAAATTTTAATCGCTTCTTTACCAAAATTAAAAGAGCGAGTATGAGTTTTCTAAAGTGTGATAAGTAAAATGAATACTATTTCAATGAGTTTCAGTTACTTGATTTTCTTTAAGCGAAACTCTTAAGTTTCGAACCCTAATTGATTTTAAACTCTTAAATGATGTTTTATCACAGATTTGGACTCCAAACAAGGAGTTGTACTTGAACGTGAATCTAAGAAGCACTAAGTTTTTGATGAGTGCTTCCAAATACCTGATTGAACTTGACGTTTGTTTTTAATACTTGACCAATGTGATCGAATGATATTTGATTGGTTTGGTCGAATAAGAGTGTACTTTATCACACTTGCCCTAATGTGATATATTCTTGTTCATTGGTTGCCATTGACTTGATATACATGTATATGATTCATATCTTGTCTGAAATTTCAAAAACCCTGAGACTAGTTAATCGAGTCGAGTCGGCAAAGGGCCTGGTTGATTAGATAACGAACCTTGAGTCTCTAGTTTATCGAGTGGAGTTTTATCTCCTCGACTAATCGGTATACTCGAGTATTACTACCAGTGTTTATCTTGGAGTTCGGGCCCAGTAAGGGGTTTGGTTGGTGGACGGAGATTGGAGTTAAGTGGTGCACTACTGGACTAGTTACCTTACTTGAAAGTTAACGGAGTGTCAACTACTACTTGATCAAGTTATGGTGGAGCTAGTTTACAAAAGCAATTGTATCCTTTTACTTGGAATGTTGAATATTTAATGTTTGGCCATACGAAGTGTTATTGCTCATTTTCTTGGTTTGTTGTGCTCACTACTTTACTATTCTAATATTTTTACTTTTAATTAATGGTCAACTTGCTATTTGGAACCTCACTAAACTTTAGCTCACTCTACTAGTTTTGTTTTCCTTACAGGAGGTACGAGCGAGGCGTGGGAATTGTACAGGCTAGCGTAGTCTAGTTTTTAGATTTTGCAATTGTACTCGCGCTAGCGATCAACTAGGGTTAATTGTACCTGGATTGTAAGCACTTTGACATATTTGGGCGTGTATAAGCCTTGTAACTGGATTTGAACATCAATGTATATATTAAGTTTGGAATTGTTGTTTTATTTCTTTTCTATGATTGTAAGTTCTTTTCTCGAGTTAAGCGTGAGTAAGTCCTGACGAGAGTTGGGCAGACGACTCGCTAAACCCTAGGGTACGCCCTAGGGGGAGGTGGGGTCGTCACATAATTAACTAAGTTTCTAGTGAAAATATACATTTTGTAGTTTAAGTGGTAAAAATTGCATTTCTTTAGATTTTAATGGTGAAAGTTTTATATTTTTGTAAGTTTAATGATTCAATCATCAAATGGAATGAATTGAGAAGATAATTAGATTGTTATTGATGATGTGAAGTGATAAAAAGAAAATATGAAGTGCAAAATACTGAAAGGATGAAGTGCAAGTTTTTCAGTTTTGACACCTTGTGGTATTTCGGCTATATCTTGAGTTACAAGTATTGGATTGAGGTGATTCTTATACCATGTTGAAGCTAAGAGATAAATCTATATTTGGTATGAAGACATCGAAATCTAGTTTAGTCATTTTCCTTGTTAAGATATCGAAATACAGAAGTGCATGTTCATTGTTAAAAGCTGAAACAAAGTTCTGACTAGTTGAGAGTATTTTGGTCATTTCTTGATTCACAGAGCTCTAAATTGGATTCTTGAGCCATTGGAAAGCTAACGCAAAAGGTTACAACTTTCGTGTTTTGTGCAAGAGTTAGTTCAGCCTCCATTATTGAGAAAATATCAGTTGAAATTGGACAAAAAACAGAGCAAGGATAAAATCTGCCCAAAATGAGTAAATCTACAAAAAGAGCAAAACGAGAGGTCAAAACGCAGGCATAGGCCACGTTTTCTACCCATGTTTTCATGGATTCTGGCTGCAACTCGTGCTCTATTCACACAACCTTTTTGACCACTTTTTCTGCAAAGATTCCGGCTGGAAATGAACAGATGAGTATGGAAACTTTGAGAAGTAACCTTTGTGAGTTTCAAGAGTCAAAAATGCCAACTAAAAATAACTCAATTTGGCTCTTGAATCCTCTATAAATAGAGGTCTTTGGGGAACATTTTAAAAACTTTGGGAAAGCTAGAGAAACTTCACAAAAATGTAATTTTCATTAGAGTTTTCTGAGTTCATTAGTTAGGGTAGTATAGTATAGTTAGAGTAGTTTATCCTTCTTATATTTGTAGTTAGATTTGGATGAAAATTTGAAAAGTAAAGATAGAGAATTAGAGCTCATGTGATAAGGGTGGCTTCTCTCATATCACTTTCTCTTTTGTATTTGATTTCATGTTTAGGTATAATACAAGTTTGGATCTTGTTCCTTATGTATAAAGTTATGGATGAACTTTCTATATCTTGTTAGTGATATTTACTTGGTTATTTGATGATATTATTTTAAACAAGTTAATTATCACTTTTGCTTTTCTATTCATAATTAATCGGGCATTAATTGTGATAATTTTAAGGTGTTAAGTTTGCAATGAAAATTGAAATTTAGCACTAGTTCAAGGAAGTGATAAATCTAGTGAGTATACTCACGAAAGTAGATGTGCACCTTTGTGACTTTAGTGATTTGTTTCATATAATTTTATAGAAAAAATGAGCTTGTAATTAGTTTAATAACCACATAAGTAGGTATAAATTAACTAGAGATATAGTTGGTACACCGGTGAAAACGGGTATCATATATATTAGGAAATTACGCCATAATTAGCCAAAATAATAGCATTCACTTAATCGGTAATTCATTTGTAAGAGTAGTCAGGAATTCCATATATCTAGGAGTTTTATATTGTTATTTTTATTGCTTTTATTTCATGTTTGTAGCATAGATTTAATCTTTTGCATTTGTGATAGTCTAAATAATAAAAAAATTTGAAAATTATTGGTAATTGACAATCTTTCCTGTGGAATCGACACCTAATATTCCTATGCTCAATAAATGACTCGTATACTTGCGAAAAATCAGGTGTGGGGTATTTAGAAATTTATAAATGTAAAATTTGACTGTGAAATGAGCTAATTATTATATGTATACCCCGTGCTCGCCAGTTGTTAAGAGGGAAATGAGAGTGATTGAAAAGTCACACATCTTGGTTATTGATTCCCCTCATTTAGCAATTTTGTCCATGTACTTATAAACTACTAATGCAGCATGATAAATCCACACCAAAGGGGGTTTTTTCCAACAAAAATAAAAGGAAAGAACAGACTATAATGTAGTGTGGCAAAAAAGTGGAATGCAATCATGGAACTATCATATGTTTAAGCGCATTTAATTTTACTTAATCATTGAAATGGTTGGCAACAATTTTTGTTTTTCTTTCCCAGTCGTGAAAGATAGGATATTCAAATTCATGCGACAAATGTGGTCTCAACTAAACTGCCAATTGCATGCTACCTTGGTTAGCTCAAACTGTGTTCTTGATTATAAACCTTGGAGTGAAACTTACAAAACAACCTTTAATATCAAACTTATTTTTGAAAGAAAGGCCAAACAAATAAGATACAGATATTTTTTATTTTCGTTTTGAACTTGATGCACAAAGTGTTAGTGATTATCATGGGATGGAATGGAAGGCTGTGGGTAGAAACAATGAAAAAGATAGCGATGAAGGTGATAGGAAATTAATGTAGGTGAAATTAATATTTTCCATACTGCTAGGTTGATGGGCCATGTTGGTCCAGATGAATCAATCAATCACACATTCGGATCAAGTATCATTCCCTTTTTCTGTAATGTCCTAAAAAGATCGAAAGGTTTACTGGAAACTTGTACTTTATTCAAATTATAAAGGTATTTTTAAATTAAACAAAAAAGCTTAAATAAGTTGTAGAGTAAATGGTATGAAACATCTCTAAACCATTTAAAATTACATGATTTAGTCACTTGACTTTTTTTTCAGCTAAGAAGGTCACTCTTTTATTTTTTTTTTCCCTTTTGAACATAAATTTTTTGTTATTCCATTGAATTCAGGCATTGGACCTAACAACAATTAGGCTAAAAAATTTAAGGTAATGATGCATTGTTGATACTAAACTTTGTTAGATGCACAAATAAAAGAGTATGTCCTATATTGATTCAAGAGATGGAAAAAGAACGGTTAATATGTAAATAAGGGTTTGAAACCTAATAATTTAAATTTTTGGGTTAAAATTGAGTTCCTAACTTATACATTAGGTTCTTTGATGGGTTCTCTCGAAATTTTTCTCTCTAGTAAGTGGTATCAAAGCCTCTAGTTGCGAGACTATGTTAGACATGGGCAAGTGGATTATTCTCAGAGTTGGACTAGTGAAAATTCTCTTCTTAATGATGGATCGAAGTACCAAAGAGTTTGGTTGGTGTTGAATCAGGTGCACTATGGAGGGTTGGCAAGAGCCCGAAATCAAGTTTGGATGTTCAAGAAGAGTAGGTCCATGATTGGAAGAAAAAGTGACCTTACATGTTAATGTAGACTTACGTTCAGTATTAAAGTGGGTTCGGAGAAGGGTTTGTAAACTTGGTTTAGAAAAAAAGGTGATTTTAGGTATTAAAGTGGATTTGCGTTGAATATTAAAATGGGTTCTTCTAGAAAATGTGACCTTACGTGTTAATGTGGATTTGCGTTGAGTATTAAAGTGGACTCGTTGAAGAGTTTGTAAATTTAGTTGGGTTTGGAGAAGAGTTTGTAAACTTAGTTTAATGTGAGCAACTACTCATGAAGCTCTCTAACAAGTGGTATCAAAATTTCTGGTTGTGAGATTAGACTACTCATGGGCAAATAGATTCTTTTTAGAATTAGACCGGTGAAAATACTCTTCTTAGTAGTGGATCAAAGTACTAAGGAGTTTGGCTGGTGTTGAATTAGGTGCGCGATGGAGGATTGGCAAGAATTTGAAATCCAGTTTGGATGTTGAAAAAGAGTGGGTCCATGATTAGAAGAAAAGATGACCTTATGTTTTAATGTGAATTTGTGTTGACTATTAAAGTAGGATCGAAGAAGAGTTTGTGAACTTAGTTTGGAAGAAAAAGTGATCTTAGGTGTTAAAGTGAATTTGTGTTGAGTATTAAATGGGTTCTTCTAGAAAAGGTGATCTTATGTATTAATGTGGGTTGACGTTGAGTATTAAAGTGGATTCGGAGAAGAGCCTGTAAACTTAATTGCGCTCGGAGAAGAACTTGGAAACTTAGTTTAACGTGAGCACTCATGCAGAGGGAGATTATTAGATTTATGAATAAAAGGATTATATCTCACATTGATTCGAGAGCGGTTAATATGTAAGTAAGGTTCCGAGACCTAATAGTTTAAACTTTTGGATCAGAATTAAGTTCCTGACTTATATATTGAACTCTTTGATTGATCTTTCAAGATTTTTCTCCCTAACAAACTTGGCTGCAACTATTAAAAAAACGTTTACTTTGTGACTTTTTGTGTCATTAGCTCTAATTTGAAAAACACATCACCATTGTTTGAGGGATTTTTTAATCTATAGGGCCTCACATAATTTGAATTATTAGGCTAAAATGAAACAAAAATTTTTTTTTGTTTGCATTATTTTAGGATTTATAGGTGTCCTTAGACCACAGAATAATATACGATATAATCCTCGTTGTCATTAGGATCACTGGTGTTAATTTCTAAAAATCTCAAAAAACTATTTGCCACTATGATTCTTTTCTAAAACTATTACCCAAGTTAAAATAACCTCGTCAGCCTTAACATTCACCTGCAACTATTATTTAAAGAAAATTTTTTCTTTTAATTAAATAAAAAGCTTTCTTCTAATTCAAGCTCCAAACAAAATTACCAACTCACTAAGTTTCCCGAATCCAATATTACAAAAATTAAGCGTCTGTTTGGATATGTTATTATTTTGAATAATTACTGTAACATTTTTTGTGATGTGATATATGTGAGATAAAAAGGTGATTGAAAATACAAAAAGGTGAGTTGGGAAATGTGTTTATGATGCAAGCAAAATATGATTTGGGATAATTTCACTATCCAAGCAAACCCGGACCGGAAAGTGACTGACAACAACAAAAATGTGTCTTAAATCAACAAACATTATATTCATGCGATATTTTTAACCAAAATAAAAAAGATCCGTCCAATCAACATGATAGGTCTTGACAAAGTAAGAATGGATAAAAACAACAATATTCAATCTTCTCAAAAACATACTCATATAGATTAATTGTGAACAATATAAATTGATGAATAAGTCATTGTGCTAAGTAAAATAATCTCAAAATTTACCTATTTATCAACCAGAGTATACTAATCAGAACTACAGAATAAAATCAACTAAAATACAAATTAAGGGGTTGATATGAAGTATTGAATTTAAGCATCAACCGCTTCAACATGTTGATTCATCTATCCAATACACAATAACAAAAGGGAATCAGAACTACTACTTACCTATGAAATAACCATCAGAAGAAAAACTACATAACTTGAAATTACATTAAAATAGTAACCCGTAATACCGACAAGGTGTATAAAGATTGAAAAGTAGAGGAATCTTGCAAAATCCAGCCAATTTGGCTACACCATTTGGTTCAATAATCTTACCATAATTCACAACTTTTGCATATATATCGTGAATTCAATAATAACAGTGTGTACACTGTCAATGCATATAAAATTTAGTCAAAATGTTGGAGAGGTAGACAAACAGCAGGTAGAAAGAGGACCTGTAAGACGTGTTCATTTTTTCATGCGAAGTATTTGCAATGCTGTCCAAGATGACTTTAGCTTGGGTCTCAGGTAATAGTTTTAGAAAAGTTTTAAACAGGCATATGGTTTTCTTGGGGAAGTGTTATCATGGAAATTAAGTCACTAAAGCAAAGACTTTTTCAGTATGCATTTAATTTTCTAGAGAATGTGTTCATCAGGACAAGTCAAAATTTTCAATAAGGTTTCCAACAAAAGAGGAATGCATTTACTTTTACCCTATTAGCCACGAGCTAAAAAATGCTGAAGTACCCCAAGGCTTATTAACTCCATCAAACGGTTCCTTAGCAAAAACTGTAAGAGTAAACATTAGGACCAACTTGTTTCCCCAAAGACCCCTGTGCTGTGAGTAGGATAATAACAGCAGGATGGACTATTCTGGAACCCCTCCTTATATTCTAGAGAGAGAGAGAGAGAGAGAGAGAGAGAGAGAGAGGGAGAAACTGGAACAACAGAATTTTACATCTGGCCTCTTCGGGCTATCAGCAAGGAGGGTATATCAAACATCGCTAACATGGTAAAAAGGAGAATCATACAAACATGTAACACCCATTGCTTTGTCATATCCTCATGTATAATTATCAAAAATGTTGGCTAAAACCAAACTACATTTTAGACTACAATGTACAAACTAGGCTCAGTCCGTCCACCTTCTGAGTTATCTGCAAGAAAATTTGACGCATTAAACCCTCATCCCAAAGATTTGTGATGTTCTTTGGTCAAATTTCACCATACTGAACACTTCTAACCCATGTAGCTCACTTTCTCCACAATCAACTATAAATTCAGTTTAACATTCTGGGAGTGAGTAAGCTGAAGTATATGGTGAAAAGCTAGCAGCTGACTCACTATAGTGAAGTGGATGCGGCTGCTGACTAGATGAACCAATGTAACTAGATGAGGCATTGCCTGGACTAGGAACATAGGGAGACATAAATCGTGAATTAAGGGGTGACAAAGAAGGATAACCCAGTGAATGGTGAGATGAAAACAAATAGGATGCATTAGATCTTTGAGAGGAAGCATTTCTGAGATCAACAGAGCTTCTGCTCACACTGAGATGAGGAGATTGGTTATTAGACCGGAGCGACTGCAGGTTGTACGGAGTGGAGCTAGAAATGGAATTGGGACGGGAGACTGAAGGGGACCGAGAAGATGCAGGTACTATTCGTATGGCTGACGATGAAGCTAATGATGATCTAACGGATGACAACATAGATGATGACGAAACAGAAGCCGGAGTAGATGAAAGCAAGGGTGTAGATTCAGAGGCTGGGGGTTCACCAGTGCTAGTTCTTGCATCACGTTTGCAAACAGGGCAGAAGGTTCTCCATGATGTAAGCCAAGCGTCAACACAAATAGCATGGAATTCTGTCAAAAGCTCCAAGAATCAATCATTCCATGAAGAGTAGTAGTATTTTGCAAGACACAATATTGACACAACCACTATCATCTCACACACAAACACATACCAAGAGAAGCTGGCAGCAAACAGCTTAGACATGAATTCTTACAATTCCATGATCTAGTTAGTGAACCCAAAGCTTCATTTATAAAGGAGGTCTATATACAACTAAGGCATAGCAGCAAACACCAAAAACGAAAATGACTCCCTAAAAACCCAAAATCACCAAATATGGTCAGGCTTCTTAATGCAAATGCACTCATAATGTCCTATTTACAGGAACAAATTGTAAATGAAATATGAAAATATTTCATACTTTTTCTTTGGTGCTTAATAGACAAGGGAATAGGAACCAAAGCATCAACGAATTTACATTATGGCTGTAGATATAACTCAAAGGGCTGCAAAAATACTGCAACTTCCATGCATTGCAGTTATATTTGAAGTAACAAGCACCCATCAATGCCATTAATAGTTTAATAAGAAGGTCATACCTTTTCAGGAAACAAATCAGCTCTTTGCAAAGTAGGGGCGTGTCCAAAAAACTAGGGGAACTGCAACAGTGCAAAAGGTCCCACCAACTGACAAATTTAAAGCCAAAAGCCTATCCCTTTCAAGATACAATCTGGCTGATTTTATTTTCTTAACTTGCAAGAAACCTAATTAACTAAATTGAATTTAAGATGTACTTTTTTTTAGCCATAGAAATATCAAACATACAGATGCTTATAGTGATAGAATATGGAAGAATATTATTACTGTTATTAAATAGATTTAAACTAAACTTTATCTCGCTTATTATATCTTTCTCGTATTATGGTAATGAGATGGGGATATAATGCATTTGGTCAGTTCATTTTCTTTTGCTTTAAGAACTATGCTATGCTCAAGTGATTTCAACTTCAAAGAATCTCCTTAGACTAAGTTCAACTATTCTATGTTCATGCTAAATTAACTTCAAAGACACATTACAAAAGAATATGGGAAACTTCATTAATAGTTGAAGTATACTGAAAAAACCAGTTAATTCATCCTAGTTCTTTCAGCTACATTTCTTTTAAAGGGTCTGGATCTACAGTAGAACATCAGCTTTGAAAAATCAACAAATGAGCTTAGATCATATATCATGATCTCATCATAGCAACAGGATTACCCAAAAGGCTAGAACAAGAACTTCACAATAGTTGGAAAATAAATAATGAGAAACAAGTACCAAGGAAATAAAGTTAGATATTGTTCTTAATGGACTCCAACAGTCACCCATATTCTGCAATTGCCAACACCATGCATAGTGTTTGCTGAATAAGAGATTTTAAAATTAGGATTGAAAGGGGATATCTTGACTGCCACATAAATTATCATTATTATGCATTAAGCTAACAACAAGTACAAACAAAATACAGAGAAAATATTTTTTTTAACCAAAAATAGAATGAGGTTCTGGGAACAATAATACAGAAATCCAAAGCTCTAAACATGGAACTTTAATATGTAAAATTACCACTGATTCAAAATATACACACCTGATGATTTCCATTCAAGTTCACATGTAAGATGTTCAGCATCCATTAAACAAGTACAAGAATTACAATATAAACATATTAGTTGAGAACAATTTGATAAAATAAAGAAATAGATAATCAGTTCTTGCAAAACTTAGATATACAAAAGCAAGAGATGCACCATTCTGTCAACTATATAATATCCAAAGTAATGCTGAAAGAATAAGCCACCAAGATTGTTTCTCTAAATGTAAGACCTAAAAAACTGTATTTACACTTACTGTGGTGGCATGGAAGAATTCTCAGCTTCTCTCCAACAATATAATCTTCTAGACATATAGCACATGTTGTTGAAGTACAGTTATCATCGAGAACGGCTGTAAATATTAAGCTGGGCATGGCTCTTACAAGACGGCTACTCATTCCATGGAACTCTCTGACCTGAGAAGTTCGAGAGTGCTCCCTTCGGATGCGATGCCTCCGAACAAAGAAACATGTTGCCAGAACTGCAGACATGGCAAGTAATGAAATGAAAGAGATAGCCATAATTGACCATGCTGAGTTCTCAAAGCTTGGTATTATCCACACTTCAGTCCCAGCAACAACAGCACACTTTGAAAGAATTTCCCCCGAACGTTTTGCAACAAAGACAGCATTTATTTTTATACCAGCTGAACTTCCTGCCACTGCAATTTTCAAATGACTTCATTAGATAATTGTTCTTAAAAGAAAGTAAGAAGCATATTATATTGGCATCTAACTTTTTCAGATAACACTTGCTTCCCTCTTTCCAAGACCTTCTGGCTTAGGGTATCTGAGCCTGTCTAGCCCACTCAAGAACAAGAAATTCGGGGGAAAAACTCACTTCATTTACATAATTTTCAACCTACTTTAAGTCTTGTCTCCAAGGGCTTAAAATCAAATATAAAGACCTAAAACTCAAGTCATTATGATTTAACATAAAAGGAATATCACTGGGATACCAATCTTTGACCCCCTCAAGGGTTTCTTAAGGGATTTCTCTCTTAATGAATCTTGCCACGTCAAAATTTAACTGCTTACAATGTGCTAAGAATGATGCACCATCAATTAACTTAAACCGAAGCTCCTACTACCAACTAAGCTGCAGTTTTAGATATGTAACTATACATAACTGACACAATGTGTCACTGTCTCATTGCTTAGACAAGAAAGAAGAAAAAACAATTTTTCCCTCTCATCAAATTCTTCTCTTCTGTGATAACTATGCATGGCAAAGGCAATAACCTTATGCATAATTCTATGCTTTACACGCACGAGGGAAACTTCACAGTCAATCCCATCTTTCCTTTATAATTATACCGTCGCAAGAAAAGGAATGCCTTAGTAAGACATTACCAAAAGAGTTTGTTCCATAAAACCCTGCCTCAAACATGGCAAAAAAAAAAAAAACAACACAAAGGGTGACATTTATGACACCACACCCAAGTATGGACAACTGGATGACAAGCGGCAAAAAGAAGGGGAAAAAAATCCGCAAGGTGTGTTCAGTTTCAGAAACGGTTAACTTAGTTTTCAGCAGATGCCAGTAAATGAGAAATATCAGCTTACCTCTATTTATTTATCTCAAAGCACAGAATTCCTTCTTTGTCTACTGCTAAGTCATATTGTCATACTAAAATCAATCAGGCAGATGATTTTTTGCCAAACAAGTATGAACACATAACGCACTAAATAAGTCTGAGCCATGGAGAGAAAATGACATTACTTGCAACTAATTCATCGTCTTCACTGTTATAGATAATGGCAGCTTTAAAACCTGCACTTTGAGCGCTTCTTACTTTGTCCTCAAAGCTACATCCTCCCCTAATAATCAACACAAAAGGGGAAATGGTACCATTCCTACCAGTATCGTCGACCTTATTAGTCAATGGTAAGCATGCATCCAATGGCTGCGCTATGTACAGTGTACCACCCTCCCCAGATGCTTTCACTGATGGAGCTGCAATTGCAGTCAAGCTAAATCAGCAGATGCCACTGAGCTTAAAAGTTAACAGCAAAAAGTGAGAAAAAGGAAACATAAGGCATGCCTTATACAACTTGTTTAATTCTTGCAGTAAATATATCTTACGCTTGGGAAACAGCTCAGAGTATTTTGAGCTGTCACCAGAAGAAAGAAGTCCTTGTACGGTAACTTTGAAAAGATTCTTTTAAAGTGTTTTGTTAGCAAATTTTTATGTGAATATATTCCTATACCCGAATCCAAAAGTAGGATATATTATTAGAAAAGTTTTTTTTGTACCATTTCTTTAAATCGTCCCCCAACTACATTTTATCTTCCCAACCATCTTTTTTATGCAATGAGTAATTCACAAAAGAAAAAAGATTCAAATGATCTTCAGTCCAAGGGCACTTGTCAAATGATTACACAAATTCCAGTCAAGTTCACAAGAAAATGCACACGTTCTGCAACTTAAATCTACAGTTTGAAGCTCAGATCAAGATTATTTCCTTTTTTTCCAGATGAAAGGCAGTTCAAGAAAAGCTTAGCATGAATTAATCGAATCGCTACCCCGATACAAAACGATCAAAATTCAGCAATTCATACTTCAAAAGAAGCTCCCATTGATACAATTAAGTAAAACCCAGATTCCAAATTCCACCAAACGGCATTCACGAATACCAGAATTCAGATTTCCAAATTAAAATAAAAATAAAACACCAGCACACAAATTCAGCCGAAATGAACAAAAAGACAATCAAATGAATCAAATTTAAGCTCACCAAAAGTAGCTTCGATGTCAGCAAATGATAAAGTAACGTTTTTCCCAATCAAAACCACGTTCCCTGAAGTTGTGATAGCCATTAAAGATACAAAAATCCCACAAAAGAACACACAGATATTCATCTTCATCATCTTCTCAAGAACCCCACAAAAATCTCAGCCCTAGTACTCTTCAATTCTCTGGAGAGGAAGAGATAGAGAGAGAGAGATTTGACAAAATTAAAACTAGGGTTTTAATTTGGGAATAGAAACATCAGCTTCCATTCTTCTCAAAGGAAATGATAACTGACAAGTGAAGAATTGGAGTTCAATGTATGAATTTTTTTCCTAAAATGGATTCTCTTTTCTTTTTCTTTTTTTTTGTTTTGGGAAGAGGGTTTGAGTTTTCAATGGAAACAGATTTTAAAAAATCCAAAATTTCTGCATATTTTAAAGATCTGGTCTCATTGTTGTGCTGTAATGATTATCCTGATTGGCATGAGAGTTCCCGATTTTTAAAATAAATGCAAAGTTGTGCTAATGTACTGGTGTGTCAATTAGTGTTTCAAAATGACAAAAATGGCCTTATTGGATTAGATAAAATAATTATCAAGTAATAAAAATTTTTGAAAGGCTACTTGTGTTTTGGACACAGAATGAGAGGTGGACCCAATGTTTCATTGTTGTAAAATTTTAAATTTTATAGGCAAAAGTTTAGGCGATTATTGGATGATAATAATGTTTTTGTGCGTATAGGACATATAATCAAAAAGTTATTTTAAAAATATAAAAAATTTTCAATGATGTAAAACCAATTAAAATTACTGACATAATTTGTCATATAAATAAATACATACATACATACATATATATATAATATATTTCATATTTTAATATCATCTTTACATGTTGAAACTCAAAGTTCTATTTTTTTTCGTTTTTTTTAATAATTACTTTATGTGTAGCATGTTTATATGCTACTAGTATCTAGTGTAGTCATTTTGGAGTAATTTCACACGTTAATTAAATGTTCATTTCATCAAAATTTTATGTCAAGCATCATAAAAATATTAATTTTTGTTGAAGTCGGAGAAAAAAATTAGTGAACATCTTATCTCAAACAATACAATAGGACACAAAAAAACAAATACAGTTCAAAGATAGATGTTTCATAAATGAAGAAGATTCTTTTGGCTGATAATAAAATATTCTTATGCGGATCCTGAATTATCCTTCACCGTCCGGACCAAGACGATGTAAGAGGATTCTTACAAAAATCAAGGTGACCCTTTTTTATTTTTTTTTTATTGATGAGTTGGTAATTAATTTCTTTTTAATACATGTTGAAGTTGGTGCAAGTGGATCCTCATGTACACTAACTGTAAAGTCATCTTGATTCTTTACTCGTAATTAACATCAACATATCCACATATCATTTTCAAAAAAAAAAAACAAAAAAAAGCCCTCATGTACTTTGGTTTTAGTCACTTTTTGGACAACATTTTTTTTTGGATATGGATTTAAAGAGTGGATGGTGGGTCCAGTTTTGTGGAATGCAGGCTGGTGGAGATGTAGGTAAAAACTGAAGGCTGTATGACTAAACCATGGAGCAGAGGACAAACTTGAAACCGTGGGCTCAATGTGTCTTTCATTAATTCTCATTCTACTTTGCTTCGTGAGTCACGTCCTGATCCTTGAAACGATGTGATTGGTTCCTCGTCCTCTAGTAAAATCTTTATAAATTAATGATTTTAGAATCATACAAATTTTTTAATTAAAAGAGATATTAATTAATTAAAATAATTTATTAATTCATCGAGTGTACTTATAATTCAAAGAAATACTCATTTAAATAACTGAAGTTTTGTTTTATTTTATAAAAATATGAATTGTTCTATTAATAAAAGGAGGTTAAAAGTCTAAAAAAATATAAACCAATCTATATCTCTTGATTTACAAATATAATTTAATTCTATTAATGTCTTCAATGCGTGCACATAACTTATATAATTTTTCTATTATCAAAAGACCAAAAAGACTTAGAACAATTGAGGGTGATACAATAGCTTTGGAATACAAGTTGAGGATGATACAGTAGTTTTAAAGCCGGTTACGTGGAAGGAAGCACTTAAGGTGTCAACAACTCTTCATAATTTCTTCATTACAATATGAGAATTCAAGCCAAGAATTTTAGATGCATTAAGAAAAATTAGGGATGAGATTCACGAAGATTTAAATCTTAGGAAAAAAAAATAGCGATAGACACATATTTTAAGAATATATGACATGTAATTTGTGAATTGTCAATTTATGATATGAATAGGATTAAAAGGTTATGTAAGATTTTCAAAAAAAAAATTTATTATCTTGTTAATTTGTCAAAATTATTAATTTTAATTGTCAACTCAAGTTGGGATTAAAAATTTATTATTTAATCATGATTATTAATTTATCGTGTGAGAACTCCGAATTTTAAGTTTTATGTTTCCATTTTTAATCCATTTATATGCATTTAAATTATTTTAAGTATTTTAAGTATTCAAGATATGATTCATTTTTGGGGCTTTATTTCCTTTACTTTATTTAACTTTGGTAAAAATGAGTTTAAGAAAATGAGAGAATTAATTTTTGTTATGTCTAATAAACCCTAGGAAATTTAATTGTTTTGGGATGAAGTTAGAACTTAAGTAAACTACTAGGATTGGAAGGAAATTGGGAAAAACTTGTTAGATAGAAATTTGGCCAAGTGTCATCACACTACAACACCTTGACTTGGACAATTAGCTTCTTAAGCAAACTCTGCCATTTAACAAAACATTAGCCTTTTTGTCTTGAGCTCTTGGTTGAACCTCTTGAGAGGAAAAACTTCACACAAACCCTATGTCTAGTTCTTGGAAAATTAGTGCAAGATCCAAAAGGAAGTTCAACTAGATTCTACCCAACCTTGGCTTGCTACTTGAGAGGTGATTCTTGGAGTTCTTGGTGCAACTTGCAAAGCTTGAAGAGTTTGAGGTAAATCTTAAATCATGAATTTTAATGCTTTAAATTAGTAGGGTATGCATGTAATTAAGGTGCTTAGATAACCTAGATACTTGGGTTGTTGATGGCTTGGTTTGGGTTCTTGTTTTGAAACTTGGATCATGTGTTTATGTTTATGCCTTCTATGTGTTTGATGTATGGTTAGGTGTATTAGGTGAGGATTTCTTTAGGTTTTCTTGGTTGTGTTAGCATGAGAATCATGGTTAAAGTAAGCTTAGTTAACTTGGTGCACATGAAGTAAAAATTGAACATCCACAAGTTGGAATTTATGCTTGAGCTGGCCGAATTTTTAGCCTCAATTTTGTGAGGATTTTTGTGTTGTTTTGGTGAGATTTGTGCTCAAGGAACTTGGTTTAACATTACCCTAGAAGTGCATGTTATGTATGTGTCTTTAAGTAGTAGTTTTATTGGAGTAAAGTTAAGAAAATAAGAGGAAGTGTTGTTGGAATTTTCACGCAGGAGACTCTGAGCAGTCTTGGTAAATCTATTATATCTTGGTGTAAAAAAATTCAAATTGAGTTCCGCTTGTTGCGTTTGAAACTAGATTCAGAGTGCATTCTACTGTGAAAATTTCAGAATTTTTCTCAACTCCTATGAATATCTATGGTTTTCCAAATTTAACTGAATTTTCACACCTGCTCTGTTTTTCTACTTGATGAAGCAGCAATTTGATTGATTTATGGATAGAATCTTACAAATATGTATTCTGAAAAATTGTAGTCCTTTGAGTCTATTTTCTAATGGTATAAAGTTTATAAATTTTGGGCTTAAGAAGATTGCGATACAATTTTTCAAACAATGTCACCCAAAACTAGAGAAAATTCTGTTTCCAAATGTATGCATGCTAACCGGTTTTCTTGAGTTTATTTCTCTTCACTTTTTGGTTTGTTTTGATGAAAGTTTGGCTCAATATTGTGCTATAAACTTAGTAGAACTCTTGTGGACTGATTTGTAGTGAAAACCATGCATTTAATTTGAAGAAAACTTGAGTTTTGATTGGCTCTTGAGTTGAATTTCCTGATTTTTGGGTGCCTTGTTTCACCTTCGATTCGTGATAGTTTGGACTTGAAATCGCTTGTATTATTTGCCAACACATAATACTAGAGTTGTGCGTCGATTTGGTCTTAAACCGATTACTTAAAGGGAGCGAAAATTAGCTATTTTTCACTACCATAAAACTGGAAAATTTCCAGTATTTGTACCCTTTTCATGTATTTATTATTGTTCTTAGTTTTTGATCCAAGAAACATTCTTTTCGCGCCAAACCTTGCTTGAATCATAAACCTAACGTGTATTGGTGACTTCCTTGAACTCGCACCTTTGCGTAGGTTTTAAAACTTATGTCCTTTTGAAATCTCTTTTGGGTCATTTGTCGCTTCGAAGTCGAGTCGCTCTAGTAGCTCTCTCAATCATTCCTTCTTTTGTTTAGTTTCTCTAATTGGAATCTTAAAGTTTCGTACTTGCTTGAATATAGGTTTTGATGTGGAAAAAGAGAACCTTGGTGGGACCATTTGATTTGCTCTGCTTTGTCGGTGAGTGTTCCAATGCATGTTATTTGATTATGCACGACTTGAAAAAATGTTATTATTTTGCTTAAGTGCTCTCCTTTGAATAACATGCAAATAAATGAATGACTGTTGTGATTTTCTTGTCGTGTTAATTTGCTAAGAGCGCATGTTCACATTGCATGAATGAGTGATAAATGTGCAAGAATGTAGGCTGATGTGTACTTTATCGCATCAGTTGAACTAAGTTTAACCCTATACTGGCACCCTATCCAAGACCTACCATTTGCGAGGTCGGATTAGCTGGACAGCTTTGGGTTTATAACTTACCAATGTTAAGTACAAAGCTCAAAACTCTTTGTTGAAAGGCCTTGAGTACAATGTTTAATGTTAAATGAGGGGATTGTTGATTTTTCGGAGGGCATAAGGTGAATGTTAAATGAGGGGATTGTTGATTTTTCGGAGGACATAAGGTGGGAATTCGGAGATTATAAGGTGGTAAAATGTAGGGAATTGTTTATTGGCAGTTATAAGGTGAATGTTGCTCCATGTGAGCCCCGTATCCTTTTAATGTTTAAAGTATTATTCATCATTGTATTTACTTGAATGAATGATTGAATGCACGCATGAATGTTATTGTTTATCAAGTATTTTACATTGAAGGATTCCTATTACAATTAATTGCTCCACTACCAAATTTTTTATAGTTGAGTATCGATTTACTTGAACTTATATTACTTGAAAAAACGTGTTTACATGTTAAATTGTGTTATTCTCTTATTTTGCCTGTTTACCTGGAATGCTCACTGGGCGTAAGCTCATCCCACGTTTTGTTTTCCTTAACAGGATTAAGATCCGAGAGTGCTCAAGAATACTGTTAGAATGTTTTAGAAACTTTAAGTTTTATTTTAGTAGAAATGACTGTAGTGTATATATTTTTGGGTTGTAATTAAGATAGGCGCCGAATGATGAATCTTTTGTACACGAACCTATGTAATAGCTTTTGGAGGTATGTAAATGTTATTTTGAGGTGTAATGAATATTATTTTGATTAGTTTAGAAATTTCAAGTAATTCTTGTTATGGATGGTAGTGAGTCCTAGCGAGAGTTGGACAGGCGGTCCACTGACCCATCTGGTTTGCCTTTGGGAAAAGTGGGGCTATCACATATCGAGCATTAATTTATACAGGTTTTACCATTTATAGTTTTGTGAGTATTTGTTTGGGAGAAATAATTAGGTCCTCAATGTTACGCTTTTGTGCTAAATTGATCGCTCCCCACAAGTTGGTCCAAATATGCAATTAATTCAAATTAAAGGATACTAAATTCTTAAACTTTTTTTTCCCAACAAAGATTAGTTTAAAAGTAATCCTATGTAGGCAAACTCATAAAATATAAAATCTTCAAAATTGTGGTCGTCACCTAAAGTTTCTTGAATTTCAAATAGTGATAGCGAGAGGTTTAGAATGAAGTAAGATGCAAATCCGCAAGAGAACAAGGAAGGTTGTCAGTCACGACCATATAGGGGCATTGACGACTCGAGCTCGAGTCAAAGCTCGGCTCGAGCTCGTGTTGACCGAGCTCGAGTCGAGTTCGAGCAATTCGTTAATACAAACAAATCGAGTTCGAGCCTTTATTTTTTAGGCTCGATAGCTCGACGAACCGCTCGTTAGGCTCGAGTAAATGTGAAATTACAAAAATATCCTTTGTTAGGTTACCTAATTTTTGTTCCTCACTTTCACTGCCCCCAATCTCACATCTTCCTCCGCCGACAGTCCTAGCTAAGCCTGTTGACAACCCTTCTTCCAGCTCCTTCACAGAATTGGACCCAAACAAACACGCCATAGCCGTAGCGGCTGCCACCGCCGCCGTTGCCGGGGCTGCTCTTGCTGCTGCTCGAGCAGCTGTAGAGGTCGTTAGGCTGAGCTTGGATTAAGGTGTCAGTTCTTGGATTAAGGTTTGAGCTTTACGAATTCCGCTATCTATTTTAGCAGAGATATTTGAAGCCGAAGTTGCTTAAGGAGTTTTGAAAAGTTGATGTACTGAGGTCACGTTGGGTTGGAGAAGCAGGTCACGTTGGATGCCTCAGCAACTGTGGTTCTCGTTTGAGCTTCATCAGAGGACAGATCCATTAAGGGAGGCAGCTCCGAAGAACACGAATCATCACGACAATTTGTCGCCCAAGTTAGCCCTGAAATGTGTGGGCTTGCGCTTGAACAAGAGACCTCCTCAAGTAATGTATTGCTTTTTCTGGCCACAATTTGCTGATCGTCTAATTTTCTTGTCCTTTTCTTTGGGTTTCATTTGGTAATTGAAGTTTGAACAAAATGGAGAGCTATCCCTCGGTAGCAAGTCAAAAATAATTATACTTTTGCATACTTTACAAGACTTAAAGCATCGCCTGCTTTCTACTTTTTGATGGCTCTTTGGATTATTTTTTGCTGGTTTTTCGTGTCTGATTCTTTCAAGTTTTTGGCTGCTGTTTAGCGCTTTTTTTTTTGGCAGCTCACTTGCTGGTTTCTTTTGCTTCTTAATATAGTTAATGTTAAAGAGCTTATGCATCGAAGCTTGATTTGTTGATGAAGTGTTGAAGACATTATTTACATTTGAAATTTGTTGGTTACTTATTGTATTTTATTTCCTCGTGCAACAATGGTTGAACATTTCAAGTGTTGGACATTTAGATTTTTATTTCTTATATGTTTATGATTATATTAGTGGATAATTTGTAGGCCTTAAGATCAGGAATATGTGAAAATTGTTATTATCATGCTCAAATTGTATAAAAAATATGCAGACAAAAATGTTGTTTTCTTGCCCAAAATTCCAGAAACTTGAGCTGATTTCGAGCCCGAGCTCGAGCTCTTAACGAGCTAGAAATCGAGCTAAATTCAAGCGAAACGCGAACCAGAAAATCAAACAAAAATCGAGCTGCTCGCGAGCCAGAATTCGAGCTAGGCTCGCGATCCATAAGCGAGTCGATCTCGAACTTGCCTTTTTCTAAATCGAGCCGAGCTCAAGCTTTATTTTACGAGCTCGTCGAGCTCGCATATAAATAAGCCTAGCTCGATTCGATAATTTTAAAACTCGATTCGACTCGACTCGTTTGCACCCCTAGTCACGACTATATCTAACAATTCATGGATCCAAATTTGCCGACAACGTAAACATTTGAATTGAAGTGTTAGAACACGCAATGTAACAGTAACATATCTATCTTCTACGGGCCATAGAACCAATAGTTAAATATAATTTCTTATTTATAAAGATCTACAAGTTGCTTACGCTGAATCACAACTTATTGAAGTGCTTTTACATTATTCATAAAAGGTTACACTGATAACTTTTCCTACCCCATTTTTGATGCAAATCACATAAGAATTGCTTAGATGTGTCCTACGAATTCCAATAACCAAAAAATGTGAAAAATAATAAAAATCCTTTTTCTTCCTGGGAAAATGGCTATTTTCATCCCTAAACTTTTTTTATAGTCGATTTAGTTCCTAACTTTTATTTCTGGCCAATTTAATACATGAACTTAATATTTGGATCCAATTAAGACCTTTTACGGCGGCGCCACCACCTAAAAGTAATTTGTCTCCTAATTTAACATTAAACAAGCGCATTTTTGAAAACTTTGAATTATCTCTTCTCCACTACCAATTGCTGTCACTAGCCACCCACCTCCTCCTTTTTCTTTTATCCTTCTCTTTTCATCCACGTTTGAGTTTACATTGTAATTGAGAAAGTAGATGAGGAAATCTGCAAATGTAGGTGAGTGGGTTCCCCAATATTCC
This sequence comes from Coffea eugenioides, assembly GCF_003713205.1. Lineage (NCBI taxonomy): Eukaryota > Viridiplantae > Streptophyta > Magnoliopsida > Gentianales > Rubiaceae > Coffea > Coffea eugenioides. The sequence continues at coordinate 16,202,801 of NC_040044.1, forward strand.
AGCCCTCAAAGCTCTAGCTTTTTTATTTTGAAAATAGAAGAAATTTTCTTATGTATACAGGTCAAATGCATCAAAAAGAACAAATTCAGCAGAGAGAGAGAGAGAGAGAGAGAGAGAGAGAGAGAGAGAGAGAGTCACTGATGAAAATTGTGATTTAGAAAATGCATTTAGGATCATGAAAGAGTGGCAATCCAAGTCATCAGGGACACGGATGGCTATGAATTCTACTTTATTAGTACAATAAAACTCCCATAAATAGGGCCAAATCAGTTAAGGAGCATTAAGAGGCTAGAACTTGAGGCCAATCTGCATAGTAGCAGGTAGAAACAAACGGTTGAAGAAAATACCACCGAGCCCCCAATATAAATAAAGAAGGCAGAGAGAAAGGGTGGAGGTGGGAGGAGAGGTGAATAAATAAAAATTTTACCTCAGCCAAAAACCGTTGGGCTTTGGCTCGGCACCTTCCTGTTGTCTGAAGCCTCTGTGGTAGGCAAGCAATGAAAGACTAAGAAGAAACAACCCCATAACCACAGGCCAATTGGTTGGGAAAGACAGCCAACAGAAGTAGCAGCAGCTTCCAGTCAAGAGGTCGGGTTGGGCCTAACACTAACTGCTATGCTGGGTGATCGCCGCTCACTTGAACTGTGCACCCACTTGATGTTAGATGAAAGTACTTGATCTCTTTAGACATCACATCTTTGGAGGGTTAACGGGAAAGGGGGGTGACTGAGGAAATTAGTCGACAGAGAAAGGAAAGGAAGGACGGGAGGCGGTGGCGGTGCCGGCAAGGAGGGGTGAGGTAGAGGAAGGATTAAGAAGTTAATTAAATATATTAAAAATCCCTTCAAAAAGCTTTAAAATAAAAAATACCCCAAATACTAATAATTTTTTTAATTTACTCAGTTTGGTTACAATTCATGCCTAAAGTTCCCAAGATACCCTTGTTTAATGTTAAATTAGGAGCCAAATTGCTTTTAGGTGGTGACATCACCGTAAAAGGTCTTAATTGAATCCAAAAATTAAGTTCATATATTATATTGGCTAGAAATAAAAGTTAGGGACTAAATCGACTCTAAAACAAAGTTTAGGGACGAAAATGGTCATTTTCCCTTTTCTTCCTTTTTGTTTAATTTTTTAATTTCATTTCTTTATCCTAATAAATTCTCAATTGTTTCTACTCTTCTGCACAATTGGAACATGCTTAATCTCACTATTCAAATTTTGCATAGTATATGTACTTACCATTTTGCATTGTGAATAGCTAATTGATAATATATTCTACCATTTTCACTTACTTCGATATCAAAGACTCAATTAAATAACCCTTTAAAATATACTGCACATCAACTTTTATGATTTTTTTTTTGTTTTTGTTTTTGCATCTCAATACAGTTATCAATTAAGTTTCAAATGAAATAAATATTGTATAGAATTATTTGAGTTATTCAATAGCAATATCCACGGGGATCAAAATAAATACTTTTAAAACTTTGCTGCTGTAATAGTAACTGTTAAAAGGAAAGAAAGATTTTAGAACCACTTCATATTAATACTTACTTTCATTAGTAACTGCTATCATAATCTCTAACTACGACCATTTGACATTGTATTTAAAAGTCGTGTAAGAACTTTTTTAACGGTCATTTTCTTCTACTAATTAGTATTATATGTGTATTGTTATTCAAGTGTAACCAATGTAACAACATGTCTCTCTTTAGGTTAAAGGATAGTGTTGTGTCGATATAATGCACTTTTAGGGATTTTTATAGGGACTCTGGGACACATCCATTATATATTGAATTTCAATTCATAATTTATTTCATTTCTAAGTTCTAAATATAACTATTTGAAACCTAAAGGACTATATTCATCAAAACTCCACAACAATAGGGACTAGAATTGCAAAGTCAAAATTTTTGGCCACTAGCAATTTTGTTTTGACTTTAACTTTCAGTTAATTGTCCAAAAATTGCTTATAATTAGAAATTGGGGGGATCAACTTATCACATGAGCCAAATATTGAAGACTAAAACTACATTTCTTCTCATTTGTTTGCTTTATAACAAAAATTATAAATTTTGGCCGCATTTATTGATCATGTAGCCATTCAAGTGTCCAATTCACCGCTACGACCTCATTTGACTTCAACATACTCATTGTAGTTTGTTGATTTGATGTTATATGTCATCACATTAATAACTTTACACTTCGGTGGCTACAAGGTCTACATATGCCCTCCCGGGCCAAGTCCATCCAAGAATTTGCCGATTTGGAAAAGGTAAGGTCTTAGGTGTCATTGGCAAATATTGTGTTCTGGCTCATTTTGCTAGGAAAAAAATTGCACTTACGTTACGTGGGCTCCTCTAATGCCATGCAGCTAGTGAACTTTAGCACGTCATAAATTTGTTTCTGAAACCAGAAAAGAAGTTTCGATTCTGTCATTTGTGAGTCACCTACATTTTCCATATCTAATCTGTGTGAAATATAAGTAACATTTTAATCAACACTTAAAAATTCAGAAGTATCACCCACCACATCTTTTTTTTTTATTTTAATAATATGCCAACTTGTTAAACTTCCAACTGCCAGCCTAAGATATATCAGCCCAAAATCTAAAAGAATATAGGTACACAAGCCATTCATTACCTTTGTAACTCCTTATTTAACGAAGAATATTTGGCCAAAAGTTTTGTGTATGACAAAATTGATGATGACAAGGAACTCAATGGGGGTTAAACAGTTTCAGCATTACACTCAATACCATTCACCATTATTGCTCTGAGTAGTAGATGTTCATTGTTGGAAGATACATTTTATTGATATAAAAATAAGAGAACATGGAAACAACTACGAGTATCTGTAATAATATATATATATATGAATTGTGGAGAGGTGGCTTACATTTACTCTAATGTTAGAATAAAATAATTGGAGATGTACTTGACATCAATATTGAGAAAAAAAATGAATTCCAAAACCTAGCTATTGAGTACAACAATGCTAGAGAAGAATCTTGAAGTTTTCACAATATTGATCGTCAAAAAACCTCGTTTATGTTTTCATTGATTTTGCAAAAGAAATGTTGCATCAAAATCTCTCCAAAACTAAAAAACATTAAGCATCTAGAAAATGTAAGCTATTAGTTGCATATATCAGCAGCCTTAAAAAAAATGCATTAATAAATGCAGCATATAATGACTGAGAATAATAATTTCACCAAGGTCTTGTTACAATATGTACAAAGGGAACTATATAGTTAGCTTGGGCAGCCCTAGTGACACTCAAACTATTACAAAATTCAATTTTTGGCCCTTAATTATTAAATGACACTTTTAGTTTTCTGACTAATTAAAACGTATACTCATACACCTTTCATCAGCTTGAGTTGTTATGTTCAGCAGAATAGTAGAGGTGGCTATTGACACTTTAGCTGCTATGTCTATTATACATAATGATTCAACTTGACAAAGTATTATGAGTATACGTTTTAATTAGTTGGAGGGCAAAAATTGCTTATTTAATAGTTAAGGGCCAAAAGTTAAAATTTGTAATAATTTGAGGGCCATTAAGCATTTTGCCCTAATTAGCTTAGTAACTGCATTGTATAATTGTACGTAACCTTAAAACTATTGCTGCAAGATTACCTTAAAAAAGCATAATGACAATAAAATACCACAAGTTTACCAAATTGGTGATGCATGGTTTTGGTTCATTCATTAGGAGCAGAAACACCGACAAATAGCTATGCATTTTCTAGTTTTATGTCCTAGTTTCGTTCTTTATTTAGGACAAATTTGATCCTTAAAGTTTTTAATTTAAGGCAAATTTAGGACAATTGATGAAAATTTAACAATATTTAATTGTGAAAATTAAATTGCAGTTGGTAAACTATTGCCTTTGTATTTTTTTGTTCTAATGTTCAGAGATTGAATCATCATAGTCCCTTAAATGGCAAATAGTGATAACGAGGGTTTTAGGATGAAATAAGATATTTTTTTATCAATATTACTTAGTTGCGGTCTAGGAATTCTAATAACCAAAAATGTGAAAAAACTAATCAAACTTCTTTTTTTTTTCTTTTTGTACCTTTCTAATTTCATTTATTCATGCCATTAAATTCTCGTGTTTCTTCTCTTTTGCATAGTTGGAATCGGTAGTCTTATGTGCTTAATCTCATTGTTCAACTTTTACATAACATAGTACTTACCTTCTACACTATAAATAGTTAATTGATAATAATTCTATCATTTTTCACTTATATTGATAACTAAAAACTCAATTAAGTCCCCTCTTAGTATACCATATTAAAATTAAGTTGATAATCTTTTTTTTGGCATCTTAATGTGCTATTAATTAAGTTTCAAGTGACATAAGTCTTTTATAGAATTATTTGAGTTAGTTAATAATATTATCAATTTGCACACAAGTCAAAATAAATACCTTAAAACTTCATTATTGGAATGTTTACATTTTAATAGGAAAGAAGGACAAAAAAAAAAGAAGTTTTTTTTCCCTTTCAAAAACCCCTAAAAGCACTTCAAGTTTGGATGCTTACTTTCGCCAGTTATTGCAATCATAATTTCTAATTACGGCCATTTGTAAATTACATTCAAAAGTCATGCAATAACTTGCATAATAGCCTTTTTTTGTGAATATACTTGATAGTTATTAGAATGAACATATAAAGTCTCTTTTCTTCTACTTTTTTTCTTTTGAGTTTATTGTATGTGTATTGTTATTCAATTATAACTAGTTTAGCAAAGAGCCACACTTTAGTAAAGAGTAGGGTTGTGCAGATACAAAGTGCTCTTAGGGATTCTTATAAGAATTTTGGAACATATTCGTTACATATTTAATTCTAATTCATATTTTATTTCATCTGTAAACACTAAATATAACTAATTGAAATCTAAGGGACCATATTTGTCAAAACTCCAAACATAAGGAACCAAAAGTGTAAATTAAAACTTATGATTGATGCCAATTTCATTTTGACTTTAGCTATTGTGATTATTCATTGTCCGCAAATTGCTTAAAATAAAAAATTGTGGGCGGCATATTTGATTTGGGGAAACATTAAGGATGGGTTTGTTACACAAACTAAATGTTGGAGATTAAAATTGTATTTTTCCTATTTGTTTAATTTGAAAGAAAAATTCTAGATTTTGGTCCCACTAGTTAATGTTATAGCCATCCAAGTGCCCTCACCGAGTATTACTTAACGTACTCATTTTTCAAATCATATTCCACCAAATAATGAACTTGGAAACTTAGGTGATTACAAGGTCCACCTATGGGCCTGTGAACCTTGTCCACCAATGATTTCGCCTATTTGAAAAGAGACAGACTCTTAGGTGTTGACAGTAGATCTGGTATTTATTAAAAACTAACAAGAACTTGAGAAGGATATTGACTAATTGTCAAAGTGGACAAATTCAACATTCTTTTTAATGTACAGTATACATAGCACTTTGCAATTGGCTTTAGACAAATGTCAAATTTAACCATTTTGCGAGACCTATAGGGGTAAAAATAAGTCATTGATTAAGTATTTAGTAAAAAGAAATTGGTCACAATCGATTTTTATCCCTCTAAGTTCCAACTAATAGTTATAGCGAATTCATTTTCAGCAAATTGAAATCAAACTGAATTAAAATCAAAATCAATTTCTAGAATCAGTTAATAATTTTTTTTATTTGATATAAGGGATAGACACTGGGTTGTGATTACGTCTAATCGCTTACTTTATTAAGTTGATTTGTAGGAAATTAAATTAACTATATACAAACTCTAAAGAAGTACCATGTACCATATGAGTTGTGTATTGTATGGACTTTTTAAAATACAATGATACAAACATATTATGTAATATGCAATTAAGTATTATATAGATACACATACACACATACATACACGGACCCACATACTTACATGTAATGTCTTTGTTATAATTTAATTTGGTTAACCAATTTTATGTTGCTATTCAGAACTCTTGAGAAAACATCCTGCTGAAAATGTTAATCAACATCCTACACAATACAAATTCCAAATGCTTAAAGTTTATCCAACAAATAAAGGAAATTGTTAATTGCTCCACTTTTTTATAATGGTGTCATATGATAAAAATAATTATGAGAGTGGACATTATAAAAAAGTGGAGTGCAATTAATATTTGCCAAAACATATGCATCTCTAACCTACACTACATCAAAAAAAAAAAAAAAACCTACACTAGCAATTACAACAAAATCAGCAAAAATATCAAGGTAACTAGGAGAAATAGATTCCACATACAATTGGGTTTAATCATTAGATATAAGGCCGATCAAATCTTACTTCTTGTTTATTTTGGTCATAGTTGTTAAATTTGCGATCCAAATCGTAGGAAATTGTAGGATCATATGATTCTACTATCCGAATCATGGCTATCGATTTGGATTGCTACTAGGACTAAAATTTTGCTTTAAACAAGCAAAATCGCTGGGATCGTGATCCGAACAATTTTACGATCCTAATATTATCTTATTGTTTTAGGATGCTATGATTAAAAAAATATTAGTAATTTGATCCTACCTTTGTGTAGAAAACTCGAAATTAAATGTTGTTTGCAATGTTTTAAAACCCGGACTGTCAATTAAATCGGTGAAGTGAAAGGGTCGAGGTTCAACCGGTCGGACTGGTTCAACCCCTGTTCAATGAATTATATATATATATATATATATATATATATATATATATAGACACACAAACACCTATGCATAGGTTAAGATATTCCATAGATATCACATGATAAAAAGTTACATATTTCCAAACACACATGAATTTTTAGAACTATAAATTTAACCAAACAAATTCATCTCAATTATACCTATCATTAAAAAAATTTTAGACCGTTCACAAACCACTACCATATTTTGAAATAAAATAAAAGTCATTGAAACTTCTGAAATTAAACAAAGTCCAATAGAACTACAGATGCTAAAATCACAACCAACATAAGAGCAATATTATCCCATGTCCAATAGTCTAAATATTAGAACCAATTGGTCATAACCAATTGGTATACCAAGTCTGCAACGAGTTGGTTGACATTTTCAATTACGGAATGGAGAATATGGGGATATGAAGATTTTTTTTTTTTTTTGTCAATCGCCATCCCTACTCCTATTCTATCCTAATCTAACTAGGGGGAAGACCCAACTGGACCTACGGGACCGATGGGGACAGAACCACCACCGGACCAAACGGGTGCACTACGCACCTGTCTGGATTTGAAGAACCACTTAATGTAGCAATTTGGTGGGATGCAAGGTTCGAACACTTGCCTCCCACCCCACCAAAGCCTTAAAGGCTTGGTGGTGGCCACCAGCCTAAGGCTGGTGGTTGGGGGATATGAAGCTTGCTTTGATCAAAAGCTGTGCTTTTTAGCTAGACGGACCAAAGATTATGGTCCTGCCGACTTTGAAACTCAGGCCACCCAAATGATAAAAATAAAATAAAATTTCCAGAGTACCATTCTGGTCAATTAATGTCATATTATCCAAGTAGCAAGTAGCGTCCACCAAATAAAAATCAAAATGCTACAATTAATAAAATCAAAACGCATCCCTCTCAAGCAAAATTCATCAAACAGTCCCTCTCAAGCAATTCATCAAACAACTGGCGAGCCAACTTGAGACACCCACATTTCACTAAATAAATGTAATGCTTCTGGCCAAAGACCCAACAAAGACATCATCAATTGTTGAAATTCCACAAGAAATAGAGTAAAAATTGAATTTTTTTCTCTAAAGTTTATATAACAACAATTGATATATTTTAAAATCAACTCAAAATATTTAATTTAACCCATTATTCTAAGTTAAATAGGAAAAATACGGACCATAAAAAGCATATACACATCAAGTAACCAACTAAGAGCAACAAAAAAAAACAAAGAAAAGGTAAACTAACCTAGTAAATTGGTAATGGCTTGAAATTTTAGAGGCTAACTAAGCCGTGCACTTCAATGCAAGAACAATTGGTGCATCAACTTTTGAAATGGAAACAAAAGAAAATTGGAGTTCTTGGAGATTGAAGAAGAGAATTGAAATTGGCTTTTGTCTTGATAGTTGACCGAGACAAGGAAATAGAGAGAGCCAGGCGGCGTATTTACAAATTGGAGAGAAAACTCTTTAGTTTATGCCTTAGGGTTAGAGCCGTTGGTTAGTCCCTTATTGGTACTACTACTTGGTGGCTGACCGAAATAGGAGCTCAAATGTTTTAAAAATAAAAAACCGCGATTCACGGTTTTAACGGTTTTTTCCGGGTTTGACTGGTTCTTGAGATAGGTCAAACTAAGATATGAACCGGACCGTGTCCATGACCGGTCCGGTCCGGTTTTTAAAACTTGGTTGTTTGTTGCATTAGAAACTAGATTCGAAGGGTTTTCAACTCATGTAAAAATTTCATGCTAATTCCTTACAAAAAAAAATTAGTGAATCTCTAAAATTGACCTTTGTGTTTTATTAAAGTAAGAAGATAATCTTTTACAAGTTACCACTTAGGGCTAATATTTAGAGTTTTTATTGTGGTAAATTCGCATGATGAAGAGTCTTTAGAACTAATTAATTATTTTTGTTTTGTCTAGATGAGTAAGTAGTAGCCTACAATTTTGAGCCCAAAATAAATGTTTTTTTCATAAATTTCTACTTCATAATCTTCTTCAATTATATGTTTATTGTATACTAATTATAGTCAAAGAAAATATATTTGAAACATTTCATCATGTATGCAATATTTAGATATCCTATTATATAAAAATGTAATCATCAATAACTACATAGTATTTAATTACCTTATTGATAAATACTTAAATGATATATATATATAAAGTAAACTTTTCTAATTATCTTGTCCAGTATTTATATTTGTATTTAATATAAAAAAACAAGATTTTTAATTTGATCAAAAGCATTTACAATACTTTACATATAGTTCCAAAATTTTTATTTAAAATTTGGACTGCCCCAAATACTTTAGATAGCATAATTTTAAGTTTAATCAACAATACCATTATATTGATTGCATATGAATTACGTTATTTATTGCTGTATATGTGAATTGCAAACCTAAAAATTATTAGTATAACTATGACTATTTTTTACTCCCTCCATCCCAAAATTTTTATCTATTTTCCATTTTGAGATGTTCCAGAATGTTTGTCTTGTTTAGAAAGCCAAAACTCTCTTTTCGGTTTCTTTTTCCAATAATATCCCCACTTTTAATCAAATGCATGTTACATTCAAATTCAAATTTTGAATTTTTAGGGATAAGATTGGAAAAAAAAGTCCAAGCACTACAATCAAAGCACTATTGATAAAAAGTTGGATTCTTAAGTGTGATCAAAATGTTGGGATGGAAGAAGCACATTTTTTGTAAGATCTATCGATCCTACGATCCAATCTTACAAATAGAAAAATGATCTTAGGAAGGATCTTGATTTTGAAAACCTTGATTTTGGTATGATAATATCTACAACTGCACTTACATGGATTGCTCTAATGCACACAAATAGTAAACTTTAGTAAGTGATTATATAAAAATTTTGTCTACTATAAAAATCATGATAAACTCTTGGTATTTGATAATGTCTTCATTGTTGAAAGTTACAATCCTTGCAAATTTAGTATGCAATTTAGCTTCTATTAGGATATACCGAACAACTTGAAAAAATTCATTCGCACCCACACTTTGAAAGAAGTTGCTCAACTATAGAACTCCTTAATTTACATACAAAATAATCCAGAATGACTATACCTATGCAGAGAAAGCATCCATTAATTGTAAAGGACTATGACACTTGGTGGTCATCACAATCAATCAATGTCGTTTCCGATGCTCTTGAATTCAATGTCAAGATTTTTCAAGAAAATAGAAAGTAATCATCACAAAAGAAGTATAAGACTGCTTCTATTAATAAATCAATACATAAAAGTAATAATCATAGTAAAGTAAATGTGGCTAATAGAACACCAGTGAATGTCACTAGGATGGAGATCATTGCAACTTTTTCAAGAATTAACATGGATAAGAAGAACTCACAGAAGCAAAAAACTGCTGATATTGGTTTAAAAAGTGTGATCATAAAGAATCTTCTAAGAATTTTCAACATGAGACAATAAAAGAAGTAAAGTAGGCAATTTCAACAAAGAAAGCTCACAAGAGGTTTTCCAATCCGCCTAAAGCAATGTATATGAAAAGAATGATAAAGTTGAAGGTTTGGGCAATCAAAAGTTTGTAAAATCTATCAAAAAAAATATAATATAAGGCAAGTCTTCTGGGTCTACTCAAGAAGGAATTCATAAAAATTTATCAACAAGCGAGAGTAGCAGCCAAAATCACCATTGGAATATATCAAAGAAAAGAACAAATTTGTAAAATGTAGAAGAAACCTCCATTACATCATCCCTAATAAAATGTCACCATTTAAGATAATGAAATATGCAATCCACTTAAGATAATGAAACATGCAAACTTATATCACTTTTCTCTTATCATGTTTTTTCATCTTATGTCTTCTTTAATTTTCATCCCACTCTTCTTGAGCTATGCTAAGAAGAAATTGAAAACAATTCACCCAATAAAATTGAAGTTGATGGTATAATTATGAATAATAAAGATCATGAAACTATTACTAATAGTCTAAGGCATTTTATTGCTAGTGGATCTACCTTATCAATGCACAAGAAGGAGTTGATAAATTCACACAAAATTCAAAAAAACGTATAATGTAGCATTGGTGTTAAAATTTCATGGATAAAAATTGGTACAAGAACATTGAAGAAAATACTTGTAAAATTATGGATGGACTTTCGTGAGTAGATCTTTGACACTGCTATAAAGCAAATCTTTTTTTGAAAGAGTATGCAAATTATTGCAGAAATTATAAAGACAGATCCTACAAATTGTACAAGAACATTTTATCACTAGTGGATCTACCTCATCAATGCATAAGAAGGAGTTCACAAATTCATATAAAATTCAAAAAAAAGTATAATGCAGCATTGGTGTCAAAATTTTATGGGTAAAAATTGGTATAAGAACATTGAAAATAATACTTACAAAATTTATGGATGGACTTTCGCTAGCAGATCCTTGACACTGCTATAAAGCAAATCTTTTCTTTGAAAGAGTATGCAAATTATTGCAGAAATTATAAAAAACAGATCCTACAAGTGATTTTTTTTAAAAAAAAAATTTCTTGATAGAATTATTTATCTAAATTGAGACATACTGTTCTTCAATATCTTTATCGTGAGAGAAAAATAAGCAAAGAGACATATGCAGAGTTACTTTTCAAAACAACTTCACAATTTCAAAAAGCCAAATCAGAGGAAGAAAAATTAATCACTTACTTGCAAAATCATGAAACAAGGAAGCATTTGTTGAAGACAAAATGACAATTCTTCAAAAGAAACTTAATGACTTGGAAAACAATGTACGGAAACCAATTTAACTATCGATCAAAGGCATCAAAAAGTCAAACAAATTTAAGTTAAAATATTTGTTGTGTATGATGAAATTTCTTTCATTGAAAATGTTAATCTTCTAATTGATGATGCAATCAAAGAACTTGAAAACATGAAGTCCATCCTTGAAATATGCAAAATAGTTGTAGTAGATTATAAGTTTGACGTTTAGATTTTTTCCTGATATTTTCCTTTTAACCTTACAAATTTGAAACATTTTTTTTATATTTTTTCTTGTAGTAAAACTCCTCTTTCAGTAATAAAGCATCTTTTGTTCTCTTATCTTATGATTTTTTCATCAAAATAAAAGAATTTTGATTTAACATTTTATCTTTAAAAAAAATGTTTACAAGTAAAAAGAATTTGATTTGGGTGATATAAATGAATTTAGAAATTGGCCTCTAATCTGCCTACTTATCCCAAAAAGGAGTCAAATTATACGTAATTCCTACCATTCATAACTTAATCTCATATAAGTCAAGAGTATCTATTTGTTTACCACTTTAAATTTGACAGAGCATTTCAATTGTTTAACCATATGCTATACTATTGGTGGTTGCTGTCTACAGCTTTAGTTTATAGGCATAGTCTAATGCATTTGTTGAATGCTTTCGAGAGACGAATTTGATAGTACTCAATTTGTTGTTGAAATTTCAATATTTCTCGTCAAGTGTTTCTAACTCCTGAAGATGAAAGCGAGCATTATCTTTCACATTGAGTCCTCTTGAATTGCAATTTTTAATGAAGGTATTTGATGTTTAAATAGAAGAATAGGTTCAACACACATGCATATGGAGTTTCTTGTGTGGGAGTTCAAAAAATAGTTCTATATGTCCAAAGAGTTTTTCCAATGTGATGATGCTAATATCTTTTCGCTTTATCCACAATTTTCTTTAGCAAATTGCATAAAAATTGTTAAATGTTTCTATGAGTCCATTTATAGTAGCATAATATATAACAGAATTATATTATTTAAAATTGAACTTTTCAGGAAATTTATTCATTGCAGTGCTGTAAAAAGACTTGCCATTGTCGATGATGATACAAATTAGAACTTCATATCAAATAATGTTAAGATGAATGAAATCGATCATATTTTTCTTCACTTCTTTTGGAGAAAATATTTCAATCCACATTGAGCAGTAATCTATTGCAACTAAAATAAAAATATGCTCACTAGAAGATTTTGAAAATAGTTTAACTATATCCAACCCCAAGCATCGAACGACCAAGAAGTAATAGTTGGATGCAACATTTTAGGATGTTGATGAATGAAATTGCTATGAAATTGACAAATTTAGTATCTTCTTACAAAGTTAATGTAGTATTTTACTATTGTTGACCAATAGTGCAATATGCTCTTAATATAAAAATGCAATTTATGGTCAGATTGATGAGTCTCACATACTCCAAAGTGAGTTTCTTCAATTGCATGCATAGTTTCATCTTTCTCCAAAATAGGATAAAAAATGTCATCAAATGATTTTGATAAGATGTCTTCTTGTAGTAGATAAAACGAGGTGCTCGGTGGCATATGCCAACTCTGTTTTAGGATTTTCTATCAATTTTTCATGATTAAAATACTCATTTATGGGATGACGCTAATTCTCTCTTTTAAGTTCGTGAACAGAAATATGCTTAATATTTTCTTCATCGTCATTGACTTCATCAAATATGGGATGTAGGACCTAATTTTAAAATATTCGAATTTAATTTCAATAGGAAACTAGAGTAAGTAGAGAAGCTTAAGGTGCAAGTGAATCAGCTTACCAGTTAAACCTTCTCGAGACATGCTCTATGGTCATATCATTTAAATATTTTTTGAGTTGTCTTGCATAGTTATTGTATGATAATAATTCAGGTTTTTAACTTCATAAATGCTAAGTAGTTGATTCACAATTAGTTTGGAATCGCCATACACTTTAAAATATAACTGTTTCATATCTAAAACCATTTCAAAACCAAGAATTAGTGTTTGATATTTGGCAACATTATTTAAGTATCGGCGAATCAAAGTAAAAGAGTATGATAAGATATGTACTTGAGAAATATAAAAGATTACTATAGCTCGGGTTCCATCTCAATGAACAGTATATCAAAGTACATTAATCAGGGAGAAAGAGCCTCCATCACAAATATGTTTTCATTAGGGACTCATCATTGCGCTCCCACTCAATAGGCATAAGATGATCGGCCAAAAAGTTAGTTAGTACTTAACCTTTGACAATCTCTGCAGGTATATAAAAAAATTTAAATTGTTAAAATTGAAGATATCATCTTGCTAGACAATCCGACAACACAGGTCTTGTCATGACTTATTTAATAGGGTTGGCCTTAGATATAAATCAAATAGTGTGTTCTTGGAAGTAATGTTTCAACTTTTAGATGACAAATAAGAGTGTGAAGCAGAACTTCTTAATAGGTGAATATTTCAATTCATTTAATGTCATCCTTCATCTTAAGTAGTACAAGACATGCTCTTTGCTCTTGTGATTTTCTCGAACAAGCAATACTGCAACTGATTATTTCTGAGTAGAGATATAAAGGATTAATGGCTTTCTAGGAATTGGTGTAACTAATAGATGAGGATTAGTTTTGATGTTTACGAAGGCATTTTTACATACTTCATCCTACTCAAAAGGTATACCTTTCTTCATCAAACGGCTAAAGGATTGACATTGTCCAGTCAAGTTAGAAATGAATCTTTGAATATAAGCTAATCTCCCTTAAAGACTCTTCAACTCATGGATGTTGTGTGGTTCGAACATCTTCATACTGGCATCAATATTAGATCAATCAATTTCAATTCTGCATTAATGTATAATAAAACTAAGGAAACAATTCTAACTGCATACTTCAAAGGATTTATTTTTAGTTGATATATTTGAAGGTGTTGACAAATGTTTCAAAGAAAACTTGGATATGATCTTCTCACTTCTTTGATTTTACCACGAGGTCATAAACATAGTGTTCCACATTTCGATATAGCATATCATTAAAGATTCTTTGCATTATTATTTGATATGTTGCTCTAACATTCTTCAAACCAAACAACATCATTTTGTAGCAATAACTCCTCATAAGAGTATGAAAAGCTGTGAATTCTTCATCCCTTAGTGCTATGCTTATTTGGTTATAATTGGATAATCCACCCTAGAAAGATAATGATTCGTGTCCAATTGTAGCATCTACCATTAATTCAGTAATGGAGAGTGGAAAGTCATCTTTTGGACAAGTTTCATTCAAGGTACAAAAATCTATGCATAATCAAATTTATCTATTTTTTTCCTCATAGGGACAATAGTTGAAATCTACATTAGATACTTTAGTTCTTATATGAATCCAACTTTGATCAAGTTGTTTACTTTATTTTTTTTATCAAAATAATGAACTCAAGTCAAAAATGCCTTTGAGCTTGCTTGATGGGTTTGATGCATCACTTGACAGATAAGTGGTGAACAACAATTCTTGAATCTAAACCAGGCATTACTGTAATTCTAAATAAAGATATCTTTGAACTCGAGAAGCAAATTGATGTACTATTTCTCTTCTTTAGGAGTCATCCATGAATTTATAATATATTGAGCTAGAATTATCATTTGTGCTAAGATTAATTTCCTTTAGCACACCAACCGTAGTCTTTACTACTCCTTCATATTCGGAATGAGCATTATCCACATCTTTTTCTTCTTTTTCGAGATCGTTAATTGTAATATGATGGCAGGAAGCTATATTTTGCTAATCTTGTTAATCAATGATAGTTTCAATTCTTACATTAAACAAATCACCATAATGTATGAAAAAAATGGCAACTCATTTTCTCAAACCATTTTCTTTATTGGAGTAAGACTCTTTTCTCTCTTTACAATTTCTTGTTCTTGCCTTGCAATGCTTAGTCTTTCATGAATAGATCATTTTAAGTTCTTCTCTTTGGACCAATTTTATCAAAGTCAAAAACATATTTTGACTTATTTCTCAATCTATTGAAGACAGATCTCCCTTGGCTTGTAACTTCTTCTTCTATGTTTACATAATTGCAACTAGCTCTTTTGATTGATATACAAACAGGAGAATGTGGTTTATAACCTAGATCTACAAATGAAATTTCAATAGTATAACCTTTTTATTTTAGCATTTTCTATGTAATAGTTAATCCATAAGCTTTCTCACCGGTTAGTTTAGGATGAAACTTGCCCAACGTATTCTCTTTGTCAGGGTTGTAAATTGTCTCAGCAAGAAGCTTGTATGCATTTGGATAGAAATATTCTTGAATTCCAGTGATTGGTAATGAGTTGTATTCCACTGCAAGCTCCTCCTTTGGATGAACAAATCTCTTAAGAACAACTTTCTCATTCTTAAATGTCTCAATTTTGGTCAGCGAAGCATTTAATTCTTTAAATGCATCATATCTAACTAAAAAGGATTGAATCTCTTTTCTCTTTGATTTCGAAACATAATGCAAAACAGACACCTTCGATTTTTGGATTTCTTCTTTCACTGATTCTTTTCTTTTGCTTCACCTTGGAGGTAAATTTTGACATCAGTAAAGTGTCTTTACTTTAGTAAAGGGTTTGTTTCAATAATGACTTTTTTGACGATACCATCATGGGAATATTTGAAGTGTTAGTGAAGAGTAGATGGTGTAATTCCATTATCATGAATCCACAGTCTCCCTAAAAAGCATGTTGTAGGATGTCTTAGCATTGTCAATAAAAAAGAATGCGCTTAAAGACATGCACCAATAAGCAATTCAAGCTTTATGAGACCAATTGCTCTTTGTCCCCGTTGATTGAATCCTTGGATCATGAGTCGACTTTGAGAGAGGTCATCACTTGAAATTCCAAACTCTTTCATAGTACGTACGGACATTATGTTGATAGCAGATCATCCATCAATGAGTATCCTTTTTACTATTTGTTTTTGGGCATACCCAGTAACGAACAAAGGATGATTATGGAATTTGGAAACAAATAGCAAATTGTCATTGTCAAATATGATAGTTGTCACGCATTCAATAGCAATATTGAAATTTTCTTCTAGTTTAACATTCATTTGTGTAACTTGAAAATCTTCATATTAAACAATGTTGTAGGAAGTGTAGCTATCAATATTGCTTAAGTATCCTTTAGGTATAACCATCCTCAATGTCACGGGCTGACGAACTTTTGAAGTGGTAGATCACTCGAAGGGATTCGCGCTACAACCACTTTGCTTGGCTTTTTCATTGCATTTCATTTTTTTCATTGCTTTGAACTTCAATGGATGAGTGCTCTTTGGAGGAGTGCTTTTCTTCAACTTTGGCTTATGATTCTTTTTGCCACTAACTAGAATCCATCCTTCATCTCCATCTTCATGGGCATCGTTCTTGGAAGAATTTTCTGATTTCTTTTTCAAAGGTAAAATATTGTGTGGCAAAAATCGATTGGAAGGAACTTCTACAAAGAACCAAATATAATTGTGATTTGATTTGCAAATGCTTTATCTTTTTGAAGTAAGATTTTGCCTTGGTGAGCTAAGTCCGTGACTTTGATCTTGAAGGCAAAACATCCTGTGAGAGGATGGCCAATCAAGCGATGATAACAGCAATAGTTTGGATCACTAACTCAACCAACTTCTTCAAGGCACCTTCCTTACAAAATCGGAGTCAAGGAAGAGGTATTCTTTCTCTTGCATTTCTTTTAAAGTAGATGTAAGGTCCAAAAGCAATCTAAGAGAGGGATGAATTAGGTTATTCATATATCAAAGAAATAATGACAAAATTTCACCAAATTTTATTAACCAAAATAACCTAACTAATCACACACTTAACCTTATAAAATAGCAATGAAGATGAAGCAATTAATCTACACAATTGAATAATTAAAAAGAGAACAATAAGGTAAAGAGAAATGTAAAATAATTTATAGTGGTTCAGTACCCTCCTTGGTACCTATATCTACTCTCAAGTTTCCTCAAATTTGAAATTCAATCCACTAAGAGTTTCTTCTAATGTTGGTGAAACAAACAAACTTGTATAAAAAAAGGGTTCACCCCTTGTTCACACCAAGTTTCCCTACTCTAATTAAACCAAGGAATTTTACAATTTTCACTAGTTAACCCTCTCCAAGTTATAATTGAATGTTCACTTAATCAATTAACAACTCTTACACTTTTTAATTTCAAAAAGAATATAACTATATCCACAAATATATTCTCCCTCAAAATCTCTCACAAAACTTGTAATCAATATGGGCAATAGTCCCTAAATGTTTCAGAACTTTTGTATTTATATAGAGAGAAAATTTGGTCCAAAAAACTCCGCAGTGGTCATAAAAGTAGATGTTGAAGAACTAGCCCCTAGGCATTTCCGCCTGTACTTCACCGGCCTAAGTTAGGTTCGGGTAGCCTAAGTGAGTTCAACTAGTTGTTCAAAAGGCCTAACTACTCCATAAGGCATTTTCGGAATTTGCTACAATACTACACTTCGGCCAGTAGTTCGGCCATCCTCAGTGGAGTTCAAGCAATCTAACTAATTTTGCCCACAGGTTCGAGTGACCTAACGCTACAGTGCTTCTGCTATAGTAACTTTTTCTAATTTTTCTAGCTTTTCTTCGTTTCTTGAAATCTTCTCAACTTCTCTTGATATAATTGAGATTTGGATCAAGATTTAAACCACCAATTTCCATGCTTCATTACATTGACACTTCCAGAATTTTCTTCATTTTTGAATTTTATTCTTTCAATAGAATAAAACTTTTTTACGACATACTTGACATATTCTTCAATTCTTGATCATTTGTAACCACTTTATCTTGAGTTGTTTTGCAATTATCCTTGTGACAATTGAAGATACATCTGAACTCATTTCCTTTATTTTTGCCCCCAAATCTCTTCACTACTTTCTTGACTTCTCTTTGAGTTGTTGTCTTTGGTGAAACACTTGGATAAAAACTTACTTGATCTCACTTGATACATCATTTCTTACTCATTTGATTCTATCTTTTTGTGTATTGCTTCACTGTAATTTTTGGGATGGCCAAACATTCATCTAAAGATTCATTTCAACTTTATTGCATGTTTACTTCTTCTCCAATCATATTTATACTTTGACATCCTCTTCTTAGATCCAGTTAGAGCATTCTACTCCATGAGCTCCAAGTTTGAATTTACTTCATCTAACAAATCACTTAATTGAACCATTAGTACTTTACATCATTATTTGTTATTCATCAAAATAAGAATTTATCTAGACCATGTGATTTTCAATCGCCCCTTTTTTGATGATGACAAATCATTGATGTGACATAACACATTAAAGTACAATCACACAATATAAACTCAATTATGATTGTTCTCATGAGTTCAATAAATGATCCAAAGCAATTCAAGATTCAAACAAATTAACATTAGTTTGTTATCATCAAAACTTTGAAAATAACAAAGGTAGATTTTTTAATAATCTCTCCTTTTTTATGATAACAAATTAATGATAAACATATAAGCTCAAATCTAAAAAATAATCCAACAATTAAAGCACATTATTTTTCTTCTTCCCCTTTTTAGCATCATAAAAAACAAACAAGTATGAAGGAACATTGTACATGAAAAAAGAATTATAAGAAACTCCCCTTAAAATTAAGCACCTAATATTTTCAAGTGGCTTAACAAAGAGACTCCCCAAAAGATAAAGCATTAGGCTCCCCCTTAATTAAGGCAATATTGATTTTCACTATTTTTTCATCAAATATTTCACCGTTGAAATAAGCATGTAAATCAAGTAAGTACAAAGAAATGATTCAAAGAATTACTTCCCTTCAAAGGCATGTTAACATACAAGAAAATTTATATAAAAGTGATATGACATAAATTAGAGAAATTTTGCATGTTTTTATGATTAATTACTTATGTCCCATATGTTTAAATTGAATAGAAAATTGCTCATTTGGTGTTATATTTATGTCATAGGGAGTAGATTGAAGGGTTAAAGAAGTTGGATGAAAATTGCATGAAGATTTCAAAGTTTAGGGCCAGAATGCAATTTCAAGAATTGGAAGCAAAAGTCAAGTGCCATGGTGTATCACTGGACATCATCTGAAATTGAAAACATTGGAAGATTGCTGAAGTCTGGTGTCGGATTTTGTGACAGCCCCACCTCACCCTAAGGCGAACCAAAGGGTTCGGCGGACCGCCTGCCCAACTCTCGCCAGGACTCACTCACTCATAACTCAAGAGAAAAAAAAAATAACGCACATCCTTAGAAAATAAATAACACACCCATTTCAACTTAATATATACATACTTTGATGCTCAAATCCAAATACAAAGCTTCAACACACCAGAATACTTCAAAGTGTTTACAATACGAGTACAATCAACCCCAATCGGGTACTAACGTGAGTACAATTGTAAAAGTCAAAATAACTAGACTACGCTAGCCTGTATGTCTCACGCATCGCTCGTACCCCCTGTAAGGAAAACAAATGACGTGGAATGAGCTAAAAATCCAGTGAGATTCCAAATAGCAAGTTAACCCTTATTTAAAAGTGCAAGTATCATGTAACAAAGTATTGAGCATGAAAAGTTCATAAAAGTGAGCAATAATACTTCAAGTAGCAAATCTCAAAGTGAGCAAGTGTAAAAGTTTTCAAAAGAAACAATAATCCAATAAACAATAATCACTCCAAAGTATAAGGATACGGATGGCTCTCAGGAGCCAAATTCCCATTGCATCACCAGAGCTTAATCAAGTAATAGTTGACACTCCGTCAACCTTCAAGTAAGTAATCAATCCAGTAGAGCACTACTAATATTACTCTCCGTCCACCATTCACACCCCCTACTGGGCCCAAAATTCTCAATAAATATTGGTGGTAATACTCGAGTATATCGATTAATCGAGAAGATATCACTCCACTCGACATTACTAATTACCCATGATTCGTTATCTAATCGACCAAACCCTTGCCGGCTCGACTCGATTAACTAGCCAGTGGGGTTTGGGGTCCCCAAAGTCGATAAGGTAATACTCCAATCGACTGAATTAAAATAAAAGTACGAAGACGGGAATGAGAGGCACCTCCCACTCGGATTGAGTGTGGTACATACTGCCGCTCCGTACTTACAACTCAAGTACAAGTATATCAAATCAATTGCAATAATAAACAAGTATATAACATATTAGGGCAAGTGCGATAAAGTACACCCTTACCCGATCAACAAATCTCGTATCGTGTATTTTCATGGATCAAGTATTAAAACAAGTGTCCAGTTCAACCAAATATTTGAAAGCACTCACCAAAAGTCTAGTGCCTGTCAAAAACCACGTTCAGGTCCAATTCCTTGGTTGGAGTCCAAATCTGCGATAAAATATCATTTACGAATGTAAAACTTTCTAGAATTCGAAACATGGGAATTTCGCTTCAAGAAAATCAAGTAAATGCAACTCGTTTAAGTAGTGTTCAAGATACTTATCAAATTCTAAGAAATTCATGCTCGCTCTTAAGACTTTGAAACTTGGAAACAAGTATACTTTGAAATACCATTTGAGTCGACGAAATGGAGAAAAGTATAACTATTAGTCATAAATTTCATTTTTTCCAAGGGTACAAGGTCGACCAAATTTCAACTTATATACCTTGATAAAAGAAGGTGCAAATTTCCTAAATGGTTCAAGTAGTAATCACTCTTAACCCTTACTCAAGTCGCAAGTATATTTCTCTAGTTCTCGAGCGTAAATTTGGGCAGTATGCCCTTTGTATTTACCTAATTTTTTAGCCATTTACGACTTCATTATTTTCCTCAATCAAACCCAAAGTTACACACAACATAATTTCATTTCATAAGTTGTCCAATAGGCTCAAGGTCATACAAGTACAAAATCAAGTTAAGAACATGTGCGGAAATGAAGTTTAAGTTAGGAAACAAAAGGCAGATTTGACGTTGTTTTGCGTAACGGACACAACCAAGGCTACGCGTATCAGATTGAGGTGAAATTTATACCGTTTCGAAGCTAAGACAAAGGGCTACAATTTTGATGAAGGTCACTTAATCCAAATTCTAGTGTAACCCAGTCAAATTCCCAATTCACAGAACTAAATTCCAACTAACCGGCCAGTTAACCGTACTACCTTTAAATGGCCATATCTCAAGCTACCAAATTCTGTTTAAGTTGTTCTTGGAGGCGTTGAAAAGATAAGACAAAGTACTAAAACTTTCATGTTTTGGAAAATGGCTAAATCAGCACGGATCATAGTGAATAGACACGGTCAAATGGGATGAACTGTCTAAAACTGATCACTGGATGTATCCTAGGGCAGTGAGGGTATTTTCATCTTTTCATAGGCTACGTTGCTCCAATTGAGCTGAAATTTTGTAGGCAACCATAAAATGTTATTCTCTACAACTTTCATGTTTTGTGCTAAGCCTAATTCAGCTTCTAACATAATGAAATAGAACTGGACAGAACTGAAGCTACAATTTCCAAAAATCTGGAATTTTGCTATATTCAAGCTATAATTCACATTTTTACCTTGAAACTACCACTACCATCTCCTTTACAAGATTATATACCACATATATACATCATACAACACCTACCCCACAAGAAACCCTAACTCAAAAGTCATCCATCCAATCATCAAAATCACTTGAAACAAGCATCACAAGCACAATACTACCATTAATACCCAACTTAATCATGATTAATGGAGAAAGAAAGGTTGATCAGCCATTATACCTCAAGACAAGAGCTTGCAAGAATGATCCTCCACCTCTCCTTGAAATTTTTGGTTCCTTAAACTTCCCAAGCTTCCAAACTAGTGATTAATCGGTTTAGTTTTTCTTGTTTGCACTCAATCAAGCAAAACCCAAGATGGATTGAAGCTTTCTTTCTCTTGTTTTTTCCCTCCAAAGCCACGACCAAAACCAGCAAGAAATGAAGAAAAATCATCTAAGAAAAAAGATAAGAAGGTCGGAATTAAGTTGGTCAAACAACCATGGAATGGTTGTCACTTGTCGCGATGAGATTAGCTTTTAAAAGTTTCTTTTCTCTCTCTTATTTTGGTCCACAATTTCGGTTGGCTAAAGGATATATTTAGGTATGATTTTGTTCAATTAATAACAAGGAGATTAAGGTAATAAAGTATGGGTCAAGTGGTGCAATCAGTCGGTAACGAACAGTACACTTCGGCTCAACCCGATTTTCCTTATTTCGCACGTACTAGGGTTTTCACTTATAATTCACTATCTTTGGGTTATTACTTCTAATCAAACACTTAATATCATCTAAAACTTACTCTTAATCACCAAATTTAGTGTACACATCTCACCAAGTGAGCGCACGGTCAAAATACGCAAAAAGCCCTAATTTACCCGAACAAAGAACCTAAAGGGAAAACCCTTGATTCTATGGTGGATTGTAATTATTGAGGGTGTGAATGAGTAGTAAAGCTATTAAAAAGGAATAAATGCTAAATAAAAGGAATTTTAAGAAAAATATGAGGGATTTTACAATTTCATTGGTTACAATTATGGTTTCGATTAAAATATAAGGGATTTAAGAAAATCGGGTAGTCACAAGTAAACTAAGATTTTTTTTTTCCTTTTGATTAGAATTTAGGGTTTCTAATCTTTAAAACAAAACAATATCTTAAAACAAAAAATAAAATATAGAAACCGTAATATCCTAAAAGTCGGGGTATCACAATCTCCATTCCTTAAAAGAATTTCGTTCTCGAAATTCATTCATTTATTCGTAAATAAGTATAAGCAAAATAAAATAGCTATAAGGGTCAATAAAAGCATTTTCAAAATACATTGAAAATAACATACTTTCTCCTTGAAATTTTCTTACCATCAAAACGATAAACCCTAAGTTAAATGGCAGATCATACCTTCTACGTTCTCTTCCCCCTTCGATGGTCCAGGGTTGGTCTTGGCTGCTTATCGGGTCCCTTTCTTGTCCCGTAATAGGACCGGACAATTAACAATCCAATACTTGGTACTCCCACATCGCAGGCATTTCCCCCATCTTTTCCAACAACTCTCCTTAGTATGGTTGATTTTTTCACAATAGCCATAAGATAAGTGGAGGATTGAGGTTTGATCTCCTTGTTAGACAGCTTTTAGTCGCTGTCCTCCACCTGGGGCTCTTCTCGGAGTATTTTCTTTAGATGTCCCAAAAATTTTCACACCACTAGCTCTTCGACCTACCTTAAAGGGTGGCTTATATCGTTCACCTTGTTCTTTACTTTGATTTTCACTAGGTGCACCTCTTTTCTTTGCATGGAAGCCCTTAACTTGTGCCTTTGCAGTTTCTATCCTTTGGGTTTTCTCCAGATCTTTCGTGAAAGTATTAATTTGTGCCATTGCTAAAACCTCTTCGGGAATCCCTTCGTATTGCCTTTTCAGTTCTATGTTCTCGTGCAATAGCTCAATTTTCTCCGAATATTCGTGTTTCCATCGCCCTTCCCAATACTCGGTTAGTCTCTTTTGGACCTCTATTTCATTTTGAAGAATCTCGATTTCGTTATATATATCATCCAAATGTGCCATCTCACGGATTCAGTGGGACTCAAATGATAGCCTGCCAGGCAGATCAATAGATCAGAGTAAGTAACGAAGTACAAGTGGCAATCTAACTATATAACTGTTAAGTTCCTTAACTCTCAATCCAACCACGGAAGATCAAATGAAACGGACGGAAAAGTAGAATAGAATTAGGGCAATATCGGAACATACTAGGCATCAAGGGAGCATAACCAGGGGTAGAAGAAAGAAATCGGTCTTCGATGAGACTTTCTCGACATATACTATAACCCAATCATTCTCTATAGGAACCCTAACCAGACTATTACTCGATTCGTCCATGATAACACTCCTGGGTATTCAGGTACAAAAATCCACAATAAGGTAATTCACAACTCGAGCCGGCCGGTCCTAAGAGTAAATCACCCGTATTAGAGATTCCTACCCAACATACATATCTAAGATCCCCAACAATAGATCTTTGTTTCACACTTAGTAAGCCAATCCCCACAGTCCGAGAACTCTCTCCCGGCACGAGTTCGACAGGAGCTCTGATACCATCTGTGACAGCCCCACCTCACCCTAAGGCGAACCAAAGGGTTCGACGGACCGCCTGCCCAACTCTCGCCAGGACTCACTCACTCATAGCTCAAGAGAAAAAAAAAATAACGCACATCCTTAGAAAATAAATAACACACCCATTTCAACTTAATATATACATACTTTGATGCTCAAATCCATATACAAAGTTTCAACACACCAGAATACTTCAAAGTGTTTACAATACGAGTACAATCAACCCTAGTTGGGTACTAGCGTGAGTACAATTGCAAAAGTCAAAATAACTAGACTATGCTAGCCTGTACGTCTCACGCATCGCTCGCACCCCCTGTAAGGAAAACAAATGACGTGGAATGAGCTAAAAATCCAGTGAGATTCCAAATAACAAGTTAACCCTTATTTAAAAGTATCATGTAACAAAGTATTGAGCATGAAAAGTTCATAAAAGTGAGCAATAATATTTCAAATAGCAAATCTCAAAGTGAACGAGTGTAAAAGTTTTCAAAAGAAACAATAATCACTTCAAAATATAAGGATACGGATGGCTCTCAGGAGCCAAATTCTCATTGCATCACCAGAGCTTAATCAAGTAATAGTTGACACTCCGTCAACCTTCAAGTAAATAATCAATCCAGTAGAGTACCACTTACACTACTCTCCGTCCACCATTCACACCCCCTACTGAGCCCAAAATCCTCAATAAATATTGGTGGTAATACTCGAGTATACCGATTAGTCGAGGAGATATCACTCCACTCGACATTACTAATTACCCATTGTTCGTTATCTAATCGACCAAACCCTTGCCGACTCGACTCGATTAACTAGCCAGTGGGGTTTGGGGTCCCCAAAAGTCGATGAGGTAACACTCCAATCGACTGAATTAAAATAAAAGTACGAAGACGGGAATGAGAGGCACCTCTCATTCGGATTGAGTGTGGTACATACTGCCGCTCCGCACTTACAACTCAAGTACAAGTATATCAAATCAATTGCAACAATAAACAAGTATATATCATATTAGGGCAAGTGCGATAAAGTACACCCTTACCTGATCAACAAATCTCGTATCATGTATTTTCATAGATCAAGTATTAAAACAAGTGTTCAGTTCAACCAGATATTTGGAAGCACTCACCAAAAGTCTAGTGCCTCTCAAAAACCACGTTCAGGTTCAACTCCTTGGTTGGAGTCCAAATCTGTGATAAAATATCATTTACGAATGTAAAACTTTCTAGAATTCGAAACATAGGAGTTTCGCTTCAAGAAAATCAAGTAAATGCAACTCGTTTAAGTAGTGTTCAAGATACTTATCAAATTCTAAGAAATTCATGCTCGCTCTTAAGACTTTGAAACTTGGAAACAAGTATACTTTGAAATATCATTTGGATCGACGAAATGGAGAAAAATATATCTATTAGTCATAAATTTCATTTTTTCCAAGGGTACAAGGTCGGCCAAGTTCCAACTTATATACTTTGGTAAAAGAAGGTGCAAATGTCCTAAATGATTCAAGTAGTAATCACTTTTAACCCTTACTCAAGTCGCAAGTATATTTCTCTAGTTCTCGAGCGTAAATTTGGGCAGCATGCCCTTAGTATTTACCTAATTTTTCAGCCATTTACGGCTTCATTATTTTCCTCAATCAAACCCAAAGTTACACACAACATAATTTCATTTCATTAGCCGTCCAATAGGCTCAAGGTCATACAAGTACAAAATCAAACTAAGAACATGTGCGGAAATGAAGTTTAAGTTAGGAAACAAAAGGCAGATTTGACGTTGTTTTACGTAACAGACACAACCGAGGCTACGCGTATCGGATTGAGGTGAAATTTATACCGTTTCGAAGCTAAGACAAAGGGCTACAATTTTGATGAAGGTCACTTAATCCAAATTCCAGTGTAACCCAGTCAAATTCCCAATTCACAGAACCAAATTCCAACTAATCGGCCAGTTAACCGTACTACCTTTAAATGGACATATCTCAAGCTACCAAAGTCCGTTTAAGGCGTTCTTGGAGGCGTTGAAAATATAAGACAAAGTACTAAAACTTTCATGTTTTGGAAAATGGCTAAATCAGCACGGATCATAGTGAATAGACACGGTCAAATGGGATGAACTGTCTAAAACGGATCATTGGATGCATCCTAGGGCAGTGAGGGTATTTTCATCTTTTCACAGGTTACATTGCTCCGATTGAGCTGAAATTTTGTAGACAACCATAAAATGTTATTCTCTACAACTGTCATGTTTTGTTCTAAGCCTAATTCAGCTTCTAACATGATGAAATAGAACCAGACAGAACTGAAGCTACAATTTCCGAAAATCTGGAATTTTGCAATATTCAAGCTATAATTCACATTTTTACCTTGAAACTACCACTACCATCTCCTTTACAAGATTATATACCACATATATACATCATACAATACCTATCCCACAAGAAACCCTAACTCAAAAGTCATCCATCCAATCATCAAAATCACTTGAAACAAGCATCACAAGCACAATACTACCATTAATACCCAACTTAATCATGATTAATGGAGAAAGAAAGGTTGATCAGCCATTATACCTCAAGACAAGAGCTTGCAAGAATGATCCTCCACCTCTCCTTGAAATTTTTGGTTCCTTAAACTTCCCAAGCTTCCAAACTAGTGATTAATCGGTTTAGTTTTTCTTGTTTGCACTCAATCAAGCAAAACCCAAGATGGATTGAAACTCTCTTTCTCTTGTTTTTTCCCTCCAAAGCCACGACCAAAACCAGCAAGAAATGAAGAAAAATCATCTAAGAAGAAAGATAAGAAGGTAGGAATTAAGTTGGTCAAACAACCATGGAATGGTTGCCACTTGTCGCGATGAGATTAGCTTTTAAAATTTTCTTTTCTCTTTCTTATTTTGGTCCACAATTTCGGTTGGCTTAAGGAGATATTTAGGTATGATTTTGTTCAATTAATAACAAGGAGATTAAGGTAATAAAGTATGGGTCAAGTGGTGCACTCAGTCGGTAACGAACAGTACACTTTGGTTCAACCCGATTTTCCTTATTTCGCACGTACTAGGGTTTTCACTTATAATTCACTATCTTATGGTTATTACTTCTAATCAAATACTTAATATCATCTAAAACTCACTCTTAATCACCAAATTTAGTGCACAAATCTCACCAAGTGAGCGTACGGTCAAAATACGCAAAAAACCCTAATTTACCCGAACGAAGAACCTAAAGGGAAAACCCTTGATTCTATGGTGGATTGTAATTACTGAGGGTGTGAATGAGTAGTAAAGCTATTAAAAAGGAATAAATGCTAAATAAAAGGAATTTTAAGAAAAATATGAGGGATTTTACAATTCTATTGGTTACAATTATGCTTTCGATTAAAATATAAGGGATTTAGGAAAATCGAGTAGTCACAAGTAAACTAGGGTTTTTTTTTTTTTACTTTTGATTAGAATTTAGGGTTTCTAATCTTTAAAACAAAATAATATCTTAAAACAAAAAATAAAATATAGAAACCGTAATATCCTAAAAGTCGGGGTATCACAGACTTGGCGACAAACTTTTCGCCAGATTTCATCGGAAAGTCACGCGTGTATTTTTCTTCAACTCTAAGAAATCTACTCCAATTGGAATTCAATTGTAATGTTTAGTAACTATAAGTAGGGGCTATTTAGAATGTTTTGAAGGGTTGAAAAACGTTGGCATAGTTTAGTTTATCCTTATTTTATAACTTTTCTTGAGAGATCAAGATCGAGCTCAAGCGATCCAATGGGCGCATAAGGAGAAGACTGGAGCGAGATACTGAGAAGTTTCTTTCTCTGATTCTTATTTTTGTATTAACTCATTGAATTCATGATTTTAAATTTTCCATCACGTTGAACTAAATTTACATCTAAGTTTTACTTACGTGTTTATGTCTGATCAACATGAACATGATCTTTGAGTTGTATTAAACTGAGAAGTGGCATGCAGCTGCCCACTAGATAAATGAATATACTTAGTCTAATCATGAGAGTAGGTTAGAGTTCGCATGAAACCTTTAAAGCACCTAAATTCTTAAAGGATTTCATTAAATTCTTGTGATCTCGAAAGAGACGTGAGATTTAATTAGACATACTTTAGATATATCAAGAGATAATTTAAAATACCCTAGTGTGAGATGTTCAAAGCTAGTCAAGATAATAATTCGTTAAATTAATTCAAATTCTAGATAAAAACCTAAAACCCTAGGTTCTCAACTATTGTTTTCTCGATCACTATTTAATTTAATTTATTTCTTTGTCTTGCTACTTACTTCAAGTTTAATCGCTCAATTTTAAACCTTGTTATTAGTTAAAATTTGTTAAATAATTGAAATAGAGAATTAACTTGTCGCCCTAGGTTCGACTCTAAATTACTCCAGATAATTTTTATTACTACAATCGATCTTATATACTTGCAAAAAATTATCGATCAAGTTTTTGGCGCCATTGTCATGGACGATGCTTAATTCTTTTGTTTTACTTATTTTTTGTTATTTTTATTTTTAATTTTATCTTATTTTTAGTTCTTCACTTCGTGTTTAATTATTTTGCTTAGGTACTTGATGTATGACCCGATCTTAGAAAGGCAATTCGGTCTTAGATTTGAAAATAGATAAGACTGCTAGGGAATTAAAAAGGCAATCTAAGTTGAAAAAAAATAAGCATTGTAGCAATTATCTTTTGGTATTAACATTGCCATTAAGTTAGGGATATTGAGTAGTTCTGATGAAGAAGAGATGGCTAAGAAAAATGGGAACAATGCTAATGATCAATAGTAGGTAGTGTCGCGCACTCCGCCAGTAGGAATTCATCTTCGGGACATCCAATGCCCTGTTATTGTAACTTCCCTACACTGTATCTGGCTAAGTGAAGGAGTAAGAAAATATGAGCTGAAAACAATGCATTTTAGAATGTTACCTTCATTTAATTGGTTGTCCAATGAAAATCTATTGTCCATTACTTGAGAATTTTATTCTATGGTTTAGACTTTTCAATTAAATAGGGTGACAGAGGATGACTTCCGGATGAGATGCTTCCCTTATAGTCTTAAAGATCTTGCAAAATCTTGACTTCTCAATTTACCTGAGGGATCCTTGAGAACATGAGAAGATGTATATAACATTTTCATTACTAAGTACTATTCACTGCAAAAGATTATCGACTTGACGAAGAGCCAATTCACGAAGTTTGGGAATGCTTTAAACTTGGGAACGTGTCCAATGTCCTCATCACCAATATTCTCTAGCTTTTCAAGTGTAGTTTTTCTATGATAGGTTGAATTTAACAACCCAAAACATGGTGGATGTTGCAGCTAGAAGGTATATTGGGGATAAGATGCCTGAAGAGTTGGTTGATTGTACGATCGTTTCTAGTAATTCTCAGCAAAAAGCGATTTGGGCCAAGAGAATGGTGTCTATGAATTGAGAGCATCAATGGATTTGGATTCACAGGTTATTGAGTTGAGTCATCAAGTGTAGTAGATGCAATTAATGTTAACTCATGACACTCAACCTTGTTCTCACTATCATGTGTACGGACATACGGATACTGGATGTTACAATCAAGAGTCTCCGACCTGGCTGAAGATGTGAACTTCACGGGTGCTTATAGTGGTCAGAAATTGCTGCAACAAAGGAATGACTCCTTCTCCCACACTTACAACCCTGGGTGGAGGAACCACCCTAATTTTTTATGGAAAGATCAAGAAGCCAAGTCTATGGAACCACTTGAGTTTTAAAATCAATAGCCAAGAGCTCAATATCTGTCTCCACCTACTCAAGCAAAAAAGCCAAGTGTCGAAAATATGATGCGTCAATATGTGCAGAAGATGGATCAAATAGTGTAATCTCAACAAGTCTCAATTCAAAATCTTGATAGGCCAATGGGTCAATTAGCTAAGGCGCTGACTGAAAGGGAGTAGAGAAAGTCACCTAGTACTACTGAGGTAAACCCGAAGGAAGCAACCATGGTGGTAACACTTCGCTCAGGCAGGGTGTTAGAGGATCCCGTTCAGAAATCCAAGGAGAAACTAAATGAGCAAGATGACCAACCTATTAAGAAAGAAGGTGAAGAATTTGAGACTAAGAAACAAAATTAAGGCAATAAGGTCAGTGAAGAACATATCCTGGCTAAATTGCCTGAAGTCAAGCCATATGTGCCACCAATCCTATTCCCTCAACATTTGAAGAAAAAAATTAATGATGGGAAATATAAAATACTTTTGAAGATGTTCAAGAAATTGGAAGTGAACATCCTTTTTGCTGAGGCCATTTCTAACATGCCTACTTATGCAAAATTTCTCAAAGGAGATAGTTTCTAACAAGCAAAGATTGGGAGAACTTTCTATTGTTCGTTGACAGAGGAGTGTAATGTCATAGTCCAAAACAGTTTCCTGACAAAAATGCAAGATTTAGGGAGTTTTATTGTGCCAAGCTTTTTTGAAGACATTTTTGTAGATAGATGTCTCTACAACCTAGGGTTTAGCATTAATTTGATGTTTTTGTCATTTTATAGGAAATTAAAATTTCTCCACATGGTGCCTACGACGGTGGTTGTTCAATTAACGGATCTATCCGTGAGATATCTAGTTAGTGTGGTTGAATGCATGCTTGTTAAAATCAATAAATTTTACTTTTCTATTGACTTTTTAGTGCTAGAAATGGTAGAAGACATTAACGTGCCTATTATCTTAAATAGGACATTTTTTACCATGGGTAGAGTAATTAAAGATGTATTAGAAGGGAAGATCACTCTAAGAGTAGGTGAAAATAGGCAAGGGTTTAATATTTTAAATCATTAGAATGTCTTTCAATTGATGATTCTTGCTTGAAAATTGATGTGTTCGATGCTTTCTCCAGTGAAATTTGTTCGTTTGAACATTATGATGATTCATTAGAAAGTGTCGTTGCTTTGAGTTTGGATGAGAATGTGAAAGATGTTGATTTGTTAAACTCTGTTAAATTGTTAGAGGGGCAAGAAGAGTTTTTTTTTAATGTTAAAAGTCAGCCATTTGAGAAAGTTGTTAGTATTAATGAGAAATCTTACCCTAAATTTCAACTTAAACATTTGCCTGCTCATTTGAAGTATGTTTTTCTTGGGGCTAACGAGACTTATTCTATTATTATTTCTTCTTCATTGAGCCAAAGTGAAATTGATAAGTTGTTGTTAGTTCTTCATGATCACAAGACTACTATTGCCTAGAATATCTCTGATACTAAATGCATTAGTCTGTGTGTGGTTGTGCACAAGACTTTGATGAAGGATAATGCTAAACCATCAATAGAAAATTAGAGGAGATTCAATCTAAATATGGAGGTAGTTCGAGTAGAGGTAATTGAAATTTTTTATGCAAAATTTTTTATTCTATTTCTGACAATCCTTGGGTGAGTTCTATGTAGGTGGTGCCAAAGAAAAGGGTATAATAGTGGTAAGGAAAGACAAGGATGAATTAACCCCCACATATACTATTATTGTTTGACATGTGTGTATTAATTATAGAAAATTGAATGCTGCCACTAGGAAGGATCACTTCCCATTGCCCTTTGTGGATCAAGTTTTGGAGCGATTGGAAGGGAAAAAGTTCTATTGTTTCTTGAATAGTTATTCAAGATACAATCATATTGCAATTGCTCTAGTGGACCAGGAGAAAATCACCTTTATATACCTATTTGTTATGTTTGCGTATAGAAGAATGCCTTTTGGATACTGTAATGCACCAACAACCTTTCAAAGTTACATGATGGCTATTTTCTCATACATGGTGGAGGACATAACTGATATTTTTATCGATAATTTTTCTATTTGTGGTCCTTCTTGTGATGCTTGTTTGAATAATTTGAATCATGTCTTAGAAAGATGTGAAAAGTTTAACTTGGTGTTAAATTGAAAAAAGTGTAATCTTATGGTGCGTGAGAGAATAGTGTTGGGTCATAAAATCTCTAGGAGGAGTATAGAAGTTGACAAAGCCAAGGTTGAGGTGATTGAAAGATTACCTCCACCTAACTCTATTCGAACAATTAGAAGTTTTCTTGAACATGTTGATTTTTATAGGAGATTTATTTAAGATATTTTCAAGATAACTAAACCTTTTTGTGACTTGTTGTCTAAAGATATGGCTTTTGTCTTTGATGATACTTGCTTAGATGCTTTTAATAAAATAAAAAAGAGCTTACATCTGCACCAACAATAATTGCACCTAATTGGCATCTTTCTTTTGAATTGATACTAGTGATTATACTATAGTAGTTATTTTAGGTTGAAAAAAGATAAGAAACTGCATGTTATACACTGTGCTTGTATAGTTCTTAATGATATTCAAGTAAATAATGCTAGTACTAAGAAAGAATTACTGGCTATTGTGTTTGCATTTGAAAAGTTTTGTTCTTATCGTATGAGGTCTAAAGTGACTATCTATATTGACTATTTTGCTATTAAGTATTCGTTGTCTAAGAAGGATGCCAAATCTAGATTAATCCGTTGAATTTTACTAATGCGAAATTTCGACTTGGAGATAAAATATAAAAAGGGTTTTGAGAATTTGGTAGCAGACCACTTCTCGAGATTGGAACAAGTGGATCTATATAATAACACGCCAATTAAGAATCATTTTCTAGATGAGCAATTATAGGTTGTTCAAAGTATCGAGATACCTTGATTTGTTGATTAAATCAATTTTCTTGTTTCTAATATTTTGCTACCTAACTTGATTTCTTAGTAAAAGAAGAAATTCTTTGCCGAAATGAATCATTATTTTTGGAAAGATCCACTCTTATTCCAGAGGTGTGCTAACGGAGTATTAGGAAGATATGTACCGGAAGAGGAAATGAAGTCTATCTTGAAGCATTGTCATGCATCTCTGTATGGTGGTCATCATGGGTTAGAAAGGACTGCAACTAAGGTGCTACAATCAGGATTTTTTTGACTAACTTTATTTAAGAATGCAAGGAGCTTGGTGATTGCATGTGATAAGTGTCAACAAATAGGTAACATTGATCATCAACAAGATGTGCCTCAAACGGGTATTTTGGAAGTTGAGCCCTTTGATATCTAAGGTTTAAATTTTATGGGACCATTTCTACTATTATATGATAATTTGTACATCTTAGTTACGGTGGACTATCTTATAAAATGGGTAGAAATAGTTGCCTTATCGGACAACAAGAGTCAAAATGTAGTAAATTTTGTCAAGAAAAATAATTTTACACGCTTTGGGGTGCCCCATATAATGTTAAGTGATCATGGTGTTCATTTTGATAATAATCAATTTTGAGCATTATTGACTAAATATTGGGCGAAATTTCATACCAGTACTACTTATTATCCCCAAACTAGTGGTCAAGCAAAAGTGTCCAATCCAGAGATTTAGCAGATTTTGAAAAAGATGGTGAATTTGTCTAGAAAGAATTAGACTGTTAAGTTTGATGATACGTTATGGGCATACTGGACTACATATAAGACATCTTTGAATATATTTTTATACTAATTAGTCTATAAAAAGTCGTGCAATTTGCCAGTGAAATTAGAGCATTGGGATTAGATGGTTAAAACTTCAAATTTTGATCTTAAAAGTGATGGTGAGAAAGATTGCTCCATTTGAACGAGTTGAATGAAATTCGACGTGAGTTGTATGAGAATGCTCGTATTTATAAGAAAAGGGCGAAGGCATGGCATGATAAGCATAATGTTAGGAGTGAATTTCAAGTGGACAAAAGATCTTGTTGTTCAACTTTCATCTCAAAATATTTCCTGGCAAGCTTAAGTCTCGATGGTTCAGTCCGTTTATTGTTACTCAAGTTGGTCCTTATGGTGGTATTGAAATTCAAAGGAATGGACATGAGCCATTTGTAGTTAATGGCCAATGTTTGAAACTGTATCTTGAGACTGATCAAGTAGGGATGGTGGAGCTTGAGTGTTTCTCAAAATAAGTGATTTGGCTTTGTCTGGTTTAAGTTGTTAAATTTAGCGCTCACGAGAGGCAACCTAATTTTTGTTTTTAATTTCTCAATTAATCTTGTTAGTTTATGTTAGTTTATTTGATTTGATTTTTTATGTTTATTAATTTGATTTTTTTTGTTTTGCAAGTTTTTCAAAAAAAAAAAAAGGATCAAATTATGTCGATTTGGCATGGAAACCAGAAGATATCTAGTGTAAAATCCGAGCATAAGTCTGGCCCCAGACTTCATCAAGACTTAAAAAAATACATTTCTTCTTCTTTCTTTCCTTATTTTTCTTCCTGTTCTCTTCCAATAAAATTCCTCTTCTCTCCTAACGAAACTCTTCATTTTTCTTCCTTCATAGATTTGTTGATGGTTCATGGTAGATTTGGTGGGTTTTGAAGGCAAATAAGGAACGCAAGCCTTAACTCTACAAATCTTCATGATTAGAGCAAATTTCCATCTGCTATCAAAGGGTTTTTGCTTTTCGTGGTGGCTAGAGTAAGTTTTGAGTTCGTTTTCGAGATTTAAACGATTCAAATTGCTCAAATTCATGGGTTGCACTTAGTGTGTGTGTGTTCTTGATGTACTAGGTGTTAC
Organism: Coffea eugenioides; assembly: GCF_003713205.1. Classification (NCBI taxonomy): domain Eukaryota; kingdom Viridiplantae; phylum Streptophyta; class Magnoliopsida; order Gentianales; family Rubiaceae; genus Coffea; species Coffea eugenioides. Next base: position 16,237,935 of record NC_040044.1, read on the forward strand.
ATTTTTTAAAATTTTTGGTGCAATTTTATGTTTAATTTCTAGCATACTCTAACTCCAATTCACCTCTTTTGACATGTTTCTTGACTCTTGTTGGCGATTGTTTAGGCATGTTAAGAATTTGGTAGTTGAAGTTATTTTACTTCTATGTGGTGTAATTTTGGTGATTGGGTGATTAAAGCTTGCTGCAAATTTGGGATTTGGCGCATTAGTGACTTGGTGCATCCATTTTATTAAAATTGTGACTTATTAGTAATACATTAGTTGTCCCTTATTTGGTAATTTGATGAGATATTGTTCTAATTTTATTTAAATTATGGTGGTTGTGGGAAGTAATTAGTTGTGTGTTAAAATGCCTCCACGTACTAGAGTACCCAACGATACATCTACTTCTTGAAAGGGGGTCAAGGTGCATCTAATGGGGCTAGTAACAGTCAGCCACCAGCTTTTGATGCTCTTAGATTTTCTAATGTTGACAATACTGCTTTGTATGAGGCTCAATTTACGAATTGAGTTTTGGACGAAACTGACTTAGACCCAATGTTTGATGATGATTATAATTTTCAAGGGTTGTTTGCTAATGTGGGTTGGCAGATGATGTTGAATTTGTCTAAGATTTATTATCCAATTCTAGTTCGTCAGTTTTATATCACTATCCAAAATAAGGGAGTGAGAAGCACTGAATTTTTGATGAGTTATGATGTTAAGGGAAGGCCTGTTGTGCTCGCCAGAGCCAAATCATCTACTCTCCTTGGTGCTACAAATGAGGGACAAGCTTTTGATCATGGTAATTACACGGTAACGGGTGATCCCAACTAGGTGTTTTAGGTGATTGTTCATAAGTTTTGTCATAGCCTATCTACTTCTAAGGAGGTAGTGGATCTCAAGACTGGCAATGTTCGATTCGAGGCTACATATATTCCTATCAAGCCTTTGATGTTGAGACATAGCTTATTAGTTTATTTGCTTCATCATAATATTTTGCCAATTCTAGTAGTAAGAAAAAGGTGTGTGTCTCGGATATGTATTCCTCGATAAGCTCTAGAATGGCTTAGGGAACATTGCCGGCATCCCTCTCGCCACTGTTATTTTGGGGACTATGACTCGCACAGTTGGCTATAAGAGAAATATAAAGGCGTTTCTCTATGGTCGTCTCCTTACCTTGATTTTTCAGCATTTTGTTGTAGATGTTGCTAGTAAGGAGTCTAAGATAGCAGTTACTATGGTCAACAAGTCTACCATCAACCACATTGCATACAAGCCTACTGAGAATTCTAGTGAGGACGAAGAAAAGGAAATAAGGCACATGGAGCCGGGAATGGGTTCATCCCAACAGACGATTGGACCTTTTGTTCATGATTTGTTGCAAACCGTATTAATTGAAGTTTGGGGTACCCATGAAATTGTGGAGCACTTGGAGGATCAAGAGACGGGGATAGATGCGCTCTTGACAAGCATTGAAGAGGGGCTAGTTTCTTAGCATCCATATCGATAAGGTCCTCCTTCATATCTGTCTTTCTTTTTGTTATTTTCATCTTTCTTGTTTTGGAGTTTGGAGGTGGTGTGGTAGTTTAGGTTTTATTTTTTGGGTTAAATGCAGAAAATCCCCATGAACTTTCATAACTGTTGTACAATACACTCCGAAATATGTTTATAGGCACTTTGCACACAAACTCCATTGAAAAGTAATGGATCTTTACACATCGTTTGCTTTATCAGTGAAATGACAACTTTATCCTCAGATAATAACTAAATGGACAAAAGCACTCTTCGTCCCAATTAGCCATTATGTTGCCTAGCGAGCTGTTCAAGGCAAAAGAAAAGTTTGAACTCCTTTTCACTGCTAAAATTCTTGAGTTTGCCCAAATTTTTTGCTTTTTTCTTGCAATCGAAGAAGAAGCAAAGAGGAATCACTGCAAAGGGTGACTAGAAGTGGGAAAATAACAGCTTGAAGAATCTAAAACAAGGTAGAATCTTTATAGAAACTCAGTAAATCAGGTAATATGTAAAGCCCTAGTTTTTTTTTTCTTTAATCGATTTTTTACCCTTTTTCTAGATGTCCGAACTTGTAGTTTGGGATTTAGAATGTGTATTTCTATGGTTATGATGAAATATATTGCATGTGGTCCTTATGTTGATTTAATTTCAGGCCGATTGCAATCAAATTTTGTTGTTTGTCCTTTTCATGCAATAATTGGGTTGTTTGCAAGTTTCTTTGCAAGATTCTATTGTGTTGAACATGGGTCGGTGTCTAATAGTGTGTTTTAAGCTTATTATTGCTAATTACTGTATGTTAACTAAGTTCCATAAAGGTGCTTTTGTGGTCCCTCACATGTATTATTATTTTTTTTTCGCATACCAGTGTGGTCATCACAATTGAAAAATATGCTCTCATTCAAAGTCCATTATGGGGGTCATTTTGTACACAATCTAGGACTAACATATGTGGGTGAGAATATAAAATAATTCAATGATATTGACCCAGATTATCTGTCAAGATTTGAGATTTGAGAGATGCTAAAAGGACTACAACTGCCCATAAACATTCAAGTTTGCTATAAAATACCAAATAATGAATTTGCCTTACTAAATAGTGAAGCCGTAGTTATGAAAATGTTTGGAATGTTTAGGGATGAACTATACATTCATATATATGTTGGAGAGGTAAATGATAATGGAGATGTAGAAAATAATAATGGGGATGAGCAAGATGATAATGGAGCTGAAGTAATGGCAATATAAATGCTAATCAAGGAGTTGGGAATGGTAATGGTAGTTTAGGGATTGGTGGGGTGAATGATAATCTTGAACCAAAGGTTGACCATGATGCGAATGAATTAGAAACAGAATCTGATAAATCATACACACCTGAAAGTGAGCAATCTTTTGAATATGACTCAGATTTTGATTATTTCTTAGATAGGGACACATTAAATAATGGCTGTGACATTGGTGATGATACTACTGAGATAACTAGTGGGCTGGATAACAATATTAACTTAGGATAGTACCAATAATATGTTGATTTAATTAGTGATGAATATATATCTTTTATTGAGGCTAGAAAAGAGGGTAATTTTGTTGAGCATGAAAATATTGTTGATATTGAAGTACTAGAAACTGCCATTCAGTCCTCTGATGATAAAAATAGAGAACAATTTCCTGAGTTTAATGAGGAAAGAGACTTGGTTGATCTTAAAATTGTGGTAGGCCTCCTTTTCACAACCACACGTGTTCAGGAAGGCAATTTGGATGTATTCCATTCTTAGAGGTTTTGAGTTGAAGTTTCAAAAAAATGATAGTAACAAAATCATTGCAATATGTAAAAAAGAATGTGGTTGGAGGATATATGCAAGTTATTATAGAAAAATAAAGCATTGTAGGTCAAGATCATAAAGGGCACCCCTCATAGGTGTCCTTGATCTTATAAGAATATTAGTGCAAATTCTATATGGTTGGCTGAATACTTCAAAAAGGAATTGGCTGATAATCTTGCCTAGAGACTTGAGGGATTTCGAAGCACAATTAAAAGAAAGTTCATATTAAGAGTTTCTAGATGGAAGGTGTATAGGGCCAAGAAACATGCACTTTCTGAAATATAGGGAGATCATAAGAAACAATATTCCAGACTTAGAAATTAGTATGCAACCATTATGCTTAAAAATCCTGGTTCTACAGCCTATATAATGACAGAAGTTGTTCCTGCCTCTGTCAATCCTATATTTCAGAGAATGTTTGTTATGTTTGGGGCACAAAAGGATGGATTTATCAGTGACTGCAGACCAGTTATATGTTTAGATGCTTGCCATCTCAAAGGAAGATTTGGGGGACATCTAATGCATGCTGTTGGGAGGGATGGAAATAATTAGATGTTTCCCATAGCAATGGCATGTGTGGAATCTGAATGTAAGGAAAGCTGGCATTGGTTTCTAGAACTTCTGGCTACTCATATTGGATCACCAGTTGACATGAATTGGGTGTTCATTTCTAATAGACAAAAGGTAAACTTGTCATTTATTTTTCCAACATTCATATTTTAGTTTATTACTATTATACAATTAAACCCAATCTGATTGATGGTGTTGTTGTTTTGTAGGGTCCGGTAGAGACATTTGATGTGTTGTTTCCTAGGGTGGAACATAGGTTCTGTATTAGGCATATGTATGCCAATTTCAAACTTAGGTTTAAGGACAAATCACTTAGAGATATCATGTGGGCTGCTGCGAGGGCATAAAAGGCAAATGGTTGGACACAAAAGATGAGAGAACTCTAGGTTGCTCATAGGGAAGCTTATGATTAGTTGACTGCTATTCCAGCTAATCTTTGGTCAAGGTGCATGTTCAATCCAAGATAAAAGTACGATCTTTTGAGCAACAACATTAGTGAATCCTTCAACCAATATATTAAGGAGGCAAGGGAGGAGCCAATTTTATCTATGTTTGAAATGATTAGAAGGCTTATTCTGTGTAGCTACCAAGAAAAGAAAGAATTCATATCTAAGGTCAAAGGAAAATTTTGTCCAAGAATCCATGACAAGGTAGAGGAAATTAAGGCATGAGAAGTGGAATATGAAGCTGTTCAAATTGGTCAAGACATATGGGAGATCACAAGCTATGCAGGGCACAAAATTGTTAACTAGAATGCAAGAACTTGTACTTGTAGAGAATGGGATATAATTGGTATTCCTTGTGTACATGCATGTGCAGCAATTATAAATTTTGATTAAGAACCAGCAGCCCTTGTCCATCCATACTATAGTGTAGAGTACTACTGTAGAGCTCATAAGAGAATGGTGGTTCTTATTCCTAAAGATAATCTATGGGTTCAAACAGGTGGATTGCCCATTCAACCACCAAAACTAAGGAGAAGACCTGGCAGACCAAGAAAGCTACGAAGAAAAAGTGCAAATGAGCTAGTGAATAGTGATGTGGTATCCAAAAAGGGTACTATAGCCCACTGTAGCAATTGTAATATGTCTGATCATAATAAGAAGACATGCAAGCAACCAAGACAGGTTGTGTATGATGCTTTAAATTGTATTTAATAATTTCTTTACTTAGCTTATTTACTGATTTGGTTACTTTTGTAGGATGAAGGTGCCACTCAAACAAGAAGGGGAGGAGGTACAGCCCCACCAAGAAATGTTGGTGGAAGACCGAGAACAGTTAATGTAGACACACAGAGTGCTAATATCAATGTAACTAGTGGTAATGGAAGGGGAAGAAGTAATGGTAGAGGAGTGGAATCATCAGCTAGAGGTGGGGGAAGAGGGAAAAGAGGGAGAGGTGCATTTTTAGGATGTCCTCCACCGCTTTCTAGATTTGGAAATTGGAATGGAATTGGCATTTCTGATGGTAGAAACTTCATCCCGACTGATGTGGTGATCTAATATTATCTTAGGCATTATGTAGATTTCTAGACTTTGTTATTTTTAACTTGTACTAATGTCTTTCTCATTAATGGCAGGTGGCAAGAGTGACCATGCAACCTCGTAACACTTCTGAAACCCGGATAGTTCAAATGGCAAGTATTTCAGATGTATTTTTGTACACTTTTGCTTTAATTTCAACTGCATTTTAACTAACTAATGTCATGTGTAACTAGTGGACAAACGATCTCCTGACTGGAGGCTCACAATTGAGCACTAATACCAATGCTAATGAGGGTAGTATACCCACTACTCAGGTACATATTGTTACTACAGTTCATATACAATTCACAGGCAAGGTAAATTAAACATACATGACCAATATCTTGTTTTTATTTGTATCAGATCCAAAGGCATTCAACAAGATTTAGTGATGTTTTGTTCTCCAGTCAATCTTCCAGCATTAGGACATATATGCATCAAGATTCTCGGGTACCACTTAATGAAGGTATCTAACTATTAAGACGATAATATAGCCCGTAAATGATATATTCCTCTTTTGTAATGGATACATACTTTTGAAGGGTTTAGACAACGTATATGGTATTTTTTGTTTGGTTGAACACTAAAATATGATATTTTGGTATTTTGTATTAGTAAGGTGGAAGATGATCTTCCTAGTAGTTTATGCAGTATACTTTATAGTATTTCATCAGTGAACTATGGACTAGTTTATGAAGTTATTGCCTTTGCTCTTTCTATTGTTATGTTGTTTATTTTTTCCACATTGCTTTCTTTTTTTCTCTAACACGAAACTAGCACTATGGTGCAGTTTACAACAAACCATAATTTTACACTAGCTTAAAAGATTCATATTACATGGTGTTCATGGTAGGAAATACACTTGTTCCTTTTTCTTTTCTTTCATTACTACAATTACAACTACAACAAGCACCACTACAATTAGAGATATCAGCTTCCTCCCTTTGGAGTTGATTCTTCTTCTTTCTTTAAGAGCCCCTTTATACTTGGCCACTGTTTCCTACAATGACTGGATTGTAACTTTGAATTCTTCACATTTGGTCACCAGCTATTCATTTTGAAACATAGTAGCAACTCTTGCAACATTCACTCTTGCATATGCTCTTTGTAGCTACTCATTTTGTTGCTGCAAATGGTTAACCCTTGCCTGCATTTCTTCCATTTGGCCATGAAAATATTCTCCAATTTTCATTCCTTTTTTTCATGTTTCAGGTTCCACCCATTTAAAATACTCGCATGCATTAGTATTCTGTTTTTAAAAAATCCAAAATAAGCAGATGTTATTACCTTTGATTCACTAAAATTGTATGAGATTTGGACTTACCGAATAATTAGAACATGCTAAGAATTTTCTTCCTAGATTGTGAATGGTCCATGAAATCCGTAGAGGTGCTATTCTTCCACACCTGCATCTTGAGTTGAAGTTTGTTACTTCATATGCATTGCTTGAGCTGCAACTATTTGGACTGTGTTCCATATGTGTAGAAGAATTGTGCATCTGTGAAGAAGAGGAAATAAAAGGGGAAATTTATGAGGAGAAGTAAAGGTAGGTGGAGACATTTATATTCGTTTGGAAAGAGGGCAATTCTAGAAGTAAATTTCAACAGACAGAAAGTGCAAGCCACGTGCTTTGTTTGACCGTCAAATGTGTGAACAGTCATTTTCTTAGGGTGCAATATAATACTTCGGGGTGTATTGTGCAACAGTTATGAAAGTTCATGGCGGTTTTCTGCATTTAACCCTTTATTTTTTTTTAGGTAGGGATTTTGGTGATGTATTAACTCATATTTGTAGTTTTCATTTCTTGTTTTGATGTTGAAAAGGCTTCATTGGAGTTGGATATTCCCTAGATGACGAATGGCAGTTGGATTCTTCACATTAATCTATCAAGGGAGTGTTACTTTCTTTTCTTTTGCGCTTTTATTTCTTTATTCCTTCCTAACATTGGGGATAATATTGCCTTAAGTGCTGGGGGGTGTTCCAATATTGCATTAAGTATGGGGGATGTTCTCTAGTTGAAGAGAAGTGACATTTTTGTACAAAATTTTTAAAATTTTTTTGTGCAAAAATTTTCAAAATTTATGTTTTCCTTTGGTATGCAATGACTTATATCTCAAGTGTGGTCATTGTTAAAGTTTATCTGTATGAATGTGTTAAGTGTTGAATAGTATTGTTTTAGGGCACTTATTTGGTGAATTGTTGATGTTTTGAAGCTCTTTCAATTTATGGCTAACTTTATTAGATATTGTAAATATTTAGTTAGTATTTCTAGTGTGAAATTGACCTAATTATTAATCTTAATTCTTTATGTTATTGGAATATGAAACAGGCTGTTGTGTCATATTTGTGCACAAAAGGTGTATTACATTTTGTATTGCGCAGGTAGTCGTTACCTAGTAACCGAGAGTTTTCACCTAAAAGTGTTAACTTTTGTATCAAAAAGTAACGAGAGTTATGAATATGTGGTTCTTAAGTTGAGTAATCGGGTTCCTTCAATTGGGAGATGTCGGAGTTCACGTCAAAAAGTTTGAACGGCTGAAAATCAAGTAATTCCCCCGGTTAAAATGTGAAAAAAAAAACTTAATTGTGGGAGAGTTTAAAAAAAAAAGGGAAAATGTGAAAAAAAAAGAAAGAAAATTTATTATAATGTTAGCCTATGGATTCATGTAGGTATACATTTCAAATTTTGCTTAATGGTTAGGCTAGTTTACTGAGAAATGTTGTGAAATATTTTATATACTTAGTTTAGTTAGCTAGCATTGAAAGAGTTGATGGTATTGAAGGTTAACCAGATAAGTGATTCCTTGGCTTTCACTTTTAGCACCTAACATTTGTTTTGCATGGTTACCTTAGACAATAATTTCCTTGACTATAACCACTGTGCATGTTTCACTAGTATTATTTGGGTGCTTGGGGACAAGCAAGGATTAAGTATGGAAGAGTTTGATAGAGCATAAATTAGAGAGTTTATTATTAATTATTTACGCCGTATATGATTAAATCGAATAGACAACAACTCATTTGGAGTTATATTTTCATAGGGAGTAAATTGAAGGATTAAAGAAATTGGATAGAAATTGCACGAAGATTTCAAAGTTTGGGGCTAGAACCCATTTCAAAATTTGGAAGCAGAAAGTTAGGCCCCAAACATGGGGTCAGATGTAGCATTGGACATCTTCTAGAATAGAAAAAAAATTGGAAGATTGCTAAAGTTCGGTGCCAGACTTGTCTTCGGACTTTATCGGAAAGTCACGTGTGTGTATAACTAAGAAACCTATTCCAACTGGGATTCAATTGTAATGTTTAGTAACTATAAATAGGGGCTATTTAAGACGTCTTGAGGGGTTGGAAAACATTAGCATAACTTAGTTTAACATTGTTTTATAACTTTTCTTTAGTGATCAAGATCGAACTCATGCGAATCAAACAACGCGTAAGGAGAAGACTGGAGCGAGTGACTAAGAAGTTTCTTTCTTTGATCCTTATCTTTGTATTAATTCAATGAATTTGTGGTTCTAAATTTTCCATCATGTTGAGCTAAATTTACGTCTAGGATTAGGGTTTTTATAAAGGGATTTGACTAATTTTTCAAGTTTAACTTCTTGACTTTTACTATGATTTGTCTATCTCAATTTTAATTACATATTTATACTTGATCAACATGAATATGATCTTTGAGTTGTATTAAGCTGAAAAGTGACACATAGCTACGCACTAGATAGATGAACACGCTTACGAGAGTAGGTTAGGGTTCGTGTGACTCCATTAAATCACCTATGTTCTTAAAGGATTTAATTAAATTCTTGTGATCTCGAGAAAGACATGAGATTTATTAGACACACTTTAGATATGTCAATAAATAATCTAAAATACCTTAGCATGAGTTGTTCATAGCCAATCCAGAAAATAACTAGTTAAATTAACTTAAATTTTGGATAAAAACCTAAAACCCTAGGTTCTCAACTGTTGTTTTCTCAACCACGATTTTATTTGATTTATTTCCTTGTGTTGCCACTTACTGAAAAGTTTAATCGCTTAAATTTAAATCTTGTTATTTGCTAAAATTTGTTAAATAATTGAAGTAGAGAATTAACTCATTTCTATGGATTCGACCCCTAAATTACTCTAGGTGATTTTTATTACTACGATGAATCCTATATACTTGTAGGAAATTGTCAATCAAAAAGGTCATTTTCAAAGCAATTTTTACTTATCCTCACTATAGTTCCTCCTATTTCAAAAGATGTACTAATAAATAACTAAGAACTATATAAAATTATCATCAAAACAAGAGTTGATCACTAATTAAATACATGTGATGCAACTTTTTAAATTTATTGTGAAGTTAAGAACATTCTTATGTACCCCATCTATTTAAACAAGATCAAAGATATGAAGATCACTAGATGGATACCTAATTCATTTTCTTATATGATGTTAACATATATAGATATAGTATTTAAGTATAACATTGACAAATAACATCACAATCTTTCTACTAGCACAAAATAATATGCTAAATTTAACTAAATCAGGGTACAATGATCTAACACTTAAACAAGAAGATACATTATACCTAGTGGATAAACTATATCAAATTTAGATAGTTTAGCATAATCTACATAAAAAATTCATAACAAGTTAATCATAAAGAATTTTGAACCATATAAATATTTTTGAAGAATAAGACCTCCCTCTTTCTTTTGCAAGTCATGAACTCAGTTAAAAAATAATGGGAGTTATCACAATCAAGCACTCATATGTCCAATCAATTCAAATCATATTTTTATACATAGAAAAATTGTATACATAGAACATCAAAATAATTAATCATTCTAAAATCATGTGTACTATTCTAAAAAAAATGTAAATTAGAATGTATAGTACAACTAAGCATGTAATCAATTCAACTTGTAGCATCAAGATGTGAAGAAAATAATATAGTTTGAGTTTTGAGATCATACGCCATTGTTGACACATTTTCTTTTAGCTTAAGAGACTTATTGCCTTTTGTAACCCAAAATGAATCCTATCATTACTTTAGCTTCTTGCTTATTTCATTCTTTTCTATCCTTTCATACTTTTGGTTTCAAGTAGCATTCTGTGACATCCATTAAGTTTTACTTGGGTCAAATTCCCATAGTAAACTTAAACAAGAGAAATTATTTTGGTGTTCATTTGTTTTTGGGTCCGAAAGGAATAAGTGGTATCTCTCAATATCCAATTGACATTCATTCTTAAATTAGCATTTCTTTTCACATAACAATCATCTTTCATATGGCCATATTTACAACAATAATTATACACAACATCATCATTTTTAACATGAGAAGTTTTCATAAAGAAAAGACCATCCTCTCTAAAAATAGCAAAATTTTTGTTAACAATTGGTTCCCAATATATTTCTTTTCTAAAATATCTCACTTCTCCTTTTGAAGAAATTCACAAAGATCATCCACTCTTTTGCTCAACAAGATTTGTTCTTCCTCGTCATTTCATAAACTTTTATCTTCTCATCCAACGTTTCTTTTCAAATCTTCATCTTTATATGAAAACTCAAATTCATTTTGCTTTAAATCATCATTTTCTTTTCTCAACCTTTTATTTTCTTGAAAAAGTTTGAAAATTTCGTTCAACAAAGTATTTATTTTAATTTTCAATTCCTTATTCTTAGCATAAAATTCTTTCAAACTATCATCCAATTCAATTATAAATGTCTCATAATCATCATCATCATCATTTTCATCATGAGAGGAGTTATTAGAAAATACCTTATTATCTCCAATGGCAATGAATATTATTTGAACAGTTTCACCTTTTTCTTCAACTTCATCATCCGAGTTGCAATCAATCCAAGTAATTTAAAAGTTGTTGAAGTTTTGCCCTTTATCTCCTCTTGTTTCTTTTTTTTTTCTTCGTTGGGAACTCATTCATGTAGTGTCCCATTTGATCATATTCATAACATTTCTCTCCTTACCTCTTGTTGTTACTTGATCCTTCTCTTCTAAATCTTCTCTTATTGTTGTAGATCTTCTTGATGGTTTTGGTCATAAAAATATAATTTTCATCAAACTCCAAATCATCACTATCAAAATGAGAGTAAATCATTTTCTTCTTGAAAGGTTTTAAGTGCAATGCTCCTCTTAAGTCTAGTTTCCTCTTAATCTTGCACTTTTGATTTTAGTTTCAACTCACAAGAGATTAGTAAATTGACAAGAAATTCAATCAGCATGGAATTCAAAATTTTTGCCTCTTCAATAGCCGTGGCCTTAGTTTCCCAATCTTTAGACAAAGTATTCAAAATTTTTCTATTTCTTTCATTCAAAAAGTGTTCTTTACCAGACACTTCAAGATTTTTAATAATGTCATTGAATCTATAATACATCTTATCAACATTTTCATGAGGTTCCATTTTGAAAATTTCATATTTAACAACTAGTAAAGATTTCTTTTGTTCTCTAATAGTATCACTACCCTCATGAATTTCTCTTAATTTATCTCAAATCTCTTTGGCCAATTTACATCCTTTTAATCTAATGGATTCATTGGTATCTAAAGTATTATACAATACATTCATAGTCTTTGCATTCAAAGTGAGATTAGTCTTATTTGAACACTTAATTCACTTCTACTTTAGGTCTAAAACTACCCAAACCCGCATCTAAAATATTGGCTGCATAAGGACCTTTATTATGTTATTTCGAACTAACATAATTAACAGCATTAAATATAAGAGGTGTAGTAATAGATTGATTCTCTAAAAACAAATCATTATTGGGTGCCATAGTCCTCTTCGCATCATAGCTCATTGAGTTTAATCTCTTAAAGAACAAATTTTGATACCAATTGTAAGATCCAAAAGCAACCTAAAAGGGGGTGAATTAGGTTGTTCACACAAAAAGCAAATAATAACAAAATTTCACCCAATTTGTACCAGACAAAATAACCTAAGTGCCCACACACTTAATTTAATAAAATGGCAATGAAAATGAAGCAATTAATATATACAATCTGCTAAGTGCTTCATCCAATGTTGGTGAAGCAAATCAACTTGTATAAAGAAGATCTCACTTCTTGTTCATGCCAAGTTTTCCTACTCTAGTTGGTCAAGAAATTTTACAACTTTCCCTAATTAAACCTCCCTAAACTACAAATGAATGCCCATCCAACCAATAAAGAAGTTTTACACTTTTCAACTTCATAATGAATACAAGTACACCCACAAATGTGGCGACCCCACTTTCCCCTAAGGCGAACCAGAGGGTTGGCGGGCCGTCTGCCTAACTCTCTCCAGGACTCACACAAGCAAGCTAGTAAAATCCTTCTGAAGTATAACCTAATCTATTACAACATCGTTTCCCTCCAAATAGGCCGATAACTAAAACCACATTAACTTCAGAGATAACAGCACTATAAGATAGCTAATCATCGATTCTTAGGATACCTTCCCGATTACAAACCATGAAACAAAACATACAATTCAAATACATTCGTACAAGCCAAGTAACAAATTCATACAAGCCACATAACCAATCTAGGGTTTGCACTTTTCCAGCTTCAAGTGGCAACCCTAAACAAAAGCTACATTGTTTAATACGAATTACAACCATACAAAGTAAAAGTAGAGTTCAAATCTTTCTCAAGTGCCAGGACCTGTCAAGGAAAACAAATAACGTGGGGTGAGCTAAAGCTCAGTGGTGCCCCGGAACATGCAATCACATAAATCAAACAACGATTAATAATTTCAACAAAATTAAACAATTAGGAAAGCGTATAACAGCACAAAGTAGGATACAGGGGCTCTCAGGAGCCATTCTCCACGCTTGATCAAAATTTACCGTAGTTGACCCTCCGTCAACTGTCACTACTTACGGTCCATGTAGATCTTTTCATTTTTTTTTCTTAACTCCGACCACCAATCATACCCCTTTACCGGGCCCGCACGCCAATCACGAATGAGAGTGGTAATACTTGAGTATACCTTTTTATAAACTAGTCGAGGGATTCACCCAACGACGTCACAACACGTAGTTACCAGGTCAGGATAAGAGGCCCTCCCACCCTAAGGTGTGGTACATTCCCCTGCCTGGTGATTTAGTACTTGAGATAGGATAAGAGGCCCTCCCACCCGCAGGTGTGGTACATTCCCCTACTCAGTACTTAGCAAGTGCGAGCAAGATATTCACAAAAACATTTCAAGCAAGTCACCACTCGAAAGGCTAGTGTGATAAAGTACACACTGCTCACTTCGATGGATCAGAAACCATTTTCCAAATTATCACGTATCGAGTCAAGAAAGCACTTTAACCAAATAAGCATAGAACAAGCAGGGACACTCACCAAAAGTGAAGCTCAAAAGTCAAGCTGGGAATCGAAGTCCACGTCCTTGCTAAACCCTAAAAGACCAAGTTTTAAAACTATAAGTTTACTATACAAGTTCTTGGTTTAGATATGAAAGATTATCTGGTATATAACTAGTTTATTTTCTCGGAATAAATCAATAATTCTCTTAGAATTAAAACTAATAACAGTGATAGAATATTTTGTATGGTTTCTTTTTTTTAAAAAAAAAATACTTTTCTTTCTAGAGGTGCAACTCAGAACCAGCTTACTTCAAATAAGGTTTCTTGCTGAACAAGTTTTCTATGCCTTTCATTTAAAGTTATTAAAATCTCGTGTTTTTGACAAGTTTTCTCTAAAACAACCAGCCCGGGACAATTTTACGAAAAATTTAGAGTTTGGAAGTTAGTGCAATTATTTCCCAAAAATAATAAGGCTAGTTTAAGCAAAGAAAGGAATTAACTAACTGGTAAGATTTTACAAGTCCCGATACTCGAATTTTAGCATTATCGTACTATACTCAATTTCTATAGCTTAGTACCGGAACAAAATATTTCAACAAAGTTTGGTTAAAAAGTACTCAATTCAAAGGATCAAAACGGACTTCACGACTCCAAATCATTTGCACATTATATTCCAACTTGCCAATATAGCAAAATCACAATTCAAACATCTATTTCACTAGGCTTCATCAATCATTAGCCCTAGGTTTCAACAGATTCGATTCTATTCCAAATTAAACAAAGGAAGTCCAAGATAACAAAACAATTCCAAATCACAGGTCATGGCCTTCCAAGTACATTTCGGCCAAACAACTTAAACAATTCCACCAAGAATTTAACTCTTGCAAAAATTACTCAAATGGCCAAGAGCTTCATCAATCATTAGCTCTTGACGACAAACAATCATTCCTTACAACAATCCACCAGAAATTTAACTCAAAACATCAAAGGAAGTCACGGCTAGCTTACTCATAAGCAACTCTAGAAATTCAGATTTTCCCCTTGTTTCGACAACCAAGAAATACACCAGCAATGTCAATTCAAGATGTCCATCAAAACTCCATCTTTTACTTGCTTGGAACATTAAACACATAATTCATAATCTGTCCAACCTAAACCAAAACAAATAACACACAATTCCAGAAAATAATTTCCAAGGTAAATGTATAAGTTACAAATGATCATTTATTATTCTTTTATTTAAACCTATTAAAATCAAGTTTGATCTTTAAGATACACTTTCAATTTCTATTCATCATTTTACTTTCAAAGCTTATTAACTTTATTATTATTATTATCATTAATATTATCCTCAAACCTACCTATCTTCAAGTTTATAACTTGTACAATATTCCAGTTAATATACTTTCTCAATCCAATATTAATTAAAACTTATAAATACTCCACTCCCTTTTAAACTAACTAAACTTTAAGTTATTTGTAAATTAACTTAGTCCACAACCTTCACCTCACAATTTATAGTCTTTGAATTACTAAGAAAGCCAATTTTACGCGGTTAGAAGTCATTTCATGAATACGGCCATAACAAATTACTTTAGAGTTTCTAAAATATCAAATAAGTTTTAACTCATTGCCATATAACCTATTTACATAAGTTCAGCAATAATACTTCAAGTTTTCATCCAATAACTTCATTTTTCACTTGATTAAATCACCAACTACTTAACTTACATTAATCTAACATGAATTAGGATAAGAAACATTTAATTGTAACCAATGTTTTGTGCAAACTATGCACACAAATCAGTCTTAACTATCACAGCTTTTAAGCAATCCCTTAGCTATGTATATATCGGTCCAATGTTTGCCGTTTCACTCAAGTTCCTCCTTCCAAGTTTTATCCCAACTAGACATGTTAACCACGTTTATTAAACTACAAATGAGCCTTGTACATAACACAAAAGATTGTGCAGCTCACTTAGAGGAAAAGAAAACTGATTAGTCTATTTTTTCTTCTTTCTCGGCTGTGAAGTAAGGAACTATGCATTTCTTAGCTTTTCCTCCCTAATTCATTCAGTTTAAACCCAATTCATTGAGTTAATATTCTGATTAGACTACGGAGTATCATCAAATGTCAGGTAAGAGAGTTCACAGAATTGAAATTGGAAAGGAAAAAATGGTTCTCACTTAATTCCCTCCCTCTCGGCTATCCTTCTCTCTCTCAACAAATTGCTTCATTTTTGTTCGTTAAAATCCACATGTAAGAGTTGGTTGCTAAACTACAGAGTACCCTCAGCAAACACACAAGATGGCAGCCAAGGACAAATCAGAACAACACTGGTTCATCTCTCAGTTTTCCTCCCTCGGCATTTTTTTCCAGAATTATAGCAGCAATCTTAACACAATTTTTCTCTCTTCAGTTCATGCTCAAATCTTTCATGCATGTTCAGACCAAGCTCTTATATATCATATATTACAGTTTAACATAGATAATCAAGACCAAAAAAAAATCATGAAAACAGCTAGGAATCTGTCCATTTTCTCTCTCGGATAAGCTGGAAAATTTTGCAGCAGAAAACTTCCCTTGGTTTCCATCCAAAATCAAACTTTTCCCCAAGTTTTCTTCAACTAAACCTCTCAAACAACAGAGACCAACGTATTACATGCAAAATCTACCATTAGTTTCCAGTTTTACACTAATCACAGGCTGCAACATTAGATAATAACTCCCGGTTCCTGCACTTCAATCCTGTTCCAAGTTTTCCTCTTTAACAAATTTTTCCGTCGGTTAAAACTTGTTATTCCCTTGCTAAACTAACATGCATTCAATCTACTCTCTGATATCTAGTAAATAAGAGGTGATTACAGAATTTCTTTACCTTTTTTTTTTTTCTTAAATTCGATAATGGCAGATTACTCCAACTTCCTCTGTTTCGGTTCCTCTAGCTCTTGCTCCAACTATTTTCCTCACAGTTGCAGCTAATATCTGAAGTTGCAAGCTGGTTTCTCCTCTTTCACTCACTTAGCTCTCGGTTTAGGATGATAAAAGGTTGAAGAAATGGTGAAGCCTGCTGTCGGTTCTCATTCCTTCCCTCGGTGATCACTCCAGACTTCCTCCTCTTATCACTCACTCGGTTGCGGCTGGAAGGCACCAGAATTGCTCCTTCACTCTCACTCTTTCGCACAGCTTCGGAAATGAAGATGAGAAAGAAATTTCAGTCGCTCTCACTTCTCCTCTTTTGTTCCTCTCAGTCGATAATAACTAAGTGACTAATCACACAAAGCTTCATCAGTCGGTGATTGCTAATACCGAAGCTCTCCACTCAGTCTTGCTTCAAATAATCTGATAGCTAATGGTCGCATGGTAGTTTCCCACAACTCTAGGTTAGTTTAGTCTTTTAACATTATCTCATCTATTTTACCAATCTGCAATTTTTTTTTTTCCTTAACGCACTCGTTAGTTCCTAATCTTATTTGTATCTCCTAAACCTCATAAATTCTCACACATTTAATTTTTAAGAAATTAACTAAACAAGTAGCTTAGCACTAAAATATGTTTAATTCATACCAATTATGGTATACACCATGTTTTTGTTTGGTTTGTACAGTTTATTTTATAAGTTTTAAATTTAAACGTTTAATTAATCTATGAATTGGTATATAATAATTCTAATGGCGAAAATGGAAATAATACATGCATGGTTTACACAAAAAATTTCTAGGGCTTTCACATACTTTCCCCCTTAAACATGTATTGTAGTAAATAAAAGAAAATGGAACATGTATTAAATTTTAAATAAGGAATAAAATTTTCAAGCTCCCACACTCTCTTCCCCTTACACCGTTATTCTTAAGTAAATCAGGATATTTTTAAATTCTCAATTTTTATAAAAATTCAATTAGGCATTTAATTTAACCACTTTTTCATTATATGTAATATTTCTAATATCAAGGTAAATAAAATAAAATAAATGCAAAGCACACACATGATTTTTGTCGAGTTCTCACAACAAATAGTATTTTTTTTTTCCCTCAAAATCATTCTTACAAAACTTGTAATCAATTTAGGAAAAAGTCCCTAAATGTTTTAGACATCTTGGGTATTTGTAGTGAGTGAAAAGCTTTTCAACAGTCATAGATATAGCCATTGAAAAACTAATCATTAGGCACTTCGATCGACCTAAGTCAGGTTCGGGCGGCCTAAGTGAGTTCTGCCAGTTGCTTAGGTGGGCTAACTACTCCATAAGGCACTTTTAAAATCTACTACAGTATTGCACTTTGGCAAGTAATTCGACTATCCTAAATAGAATTCGAGTGGTCTACTGACTTCAGCCATTGGTTCAGGCAGCCTACAATACCTTTGTTACAACAACTTTTTCCAATTTTTCTAGTGTTTCTTCTTTTCTTCAAATTTTCTCAACTTCTCTTTCTTCCTCAATTTTTCTTGATGTAATTGAGATTTGATTCAAGATTTAAACCACCATTTTTCATGCTCCACTACATTGATACATACTTCTAGACTTTTCTTCATTTTTGAAAATCATTCTTCATTGGAATAAAGCTTTTTTACCACATGCTTGATACTTTCTTGAATTCTTGATCATTTGTAACCACTTTGTTTTGAGTTATTTTGCAATGATCCTTGTGACAATCAAAGACATCCTAAGCTCATTTTCTTTATTTTCTTGCTATTTTGAGACTTTCTTGACTTCTCCTTGAGTTGTGTTCTTTGGTGAAACACTTGAATAAGGACTTTCTTGATCTTGTTTGATACTTCATTTCTTATTCATTTGATGCTATATTTTTTATATTGCTTCACAGTGATTCTCGAGATGGCCAAACATGCATCCAAAATTTCGTTTCAATTTTATTACATGTTTACTTGTTCTCCAATCATGTTTATACTTTCACATCCTTTTCTTTGATCCATTTAGAGCATTCTACTCCATGACATCCAAGTTTGAGCTTATTTCATCTAACAAATCACTTAATTGAACCATTAGTACTTCACATCATTATTTGTTATTCTTCAAAAAAAAAAAAAGAGCTCATTTAGACATGTGGTCTTTAGTGGGTCTTTATTTTTTTATCTCTCTTGGGAAGAATAAACTTTCTCGATAACTTTTTGACTCACCTTTGTTTCAATCTTCACAAGTGCCGAGTTCATTTGCCATAGACTCCTTATTGTTGAGCTTTGAAGGATGCTTTCCCCGATTCTTGTTCTCTTGTCTCTTATTGCTTTGACAAGGAGGTTGAACACTAGGAACTTGAACAAGAGGACCATCAATTGCATTAGCTGGAATGCTCAATTCCATATCATGAGCTTTAATAACTAATTCTTCAAAAGTGCTTCAACGGATGCCTTGCAAAATGTAGCTCAAACTCCAATGTATACCTCGTTTGCACATCTCTATTGCATAAGCATCAAAAAGTCTATCTTTACATTTTTAGATTTAAACTTCTCCACATCTCGTTTGCACATCCCTATTGCAAAACCTTCAAAAAGTTTGTCTTTAAAGTTTAGACCTAAACTTTTCCACCTATCAATATAGTTGACCATAGGCTCAATTTTTCACATGTGTGTGTTAGTCAACTCCGACATGCTGACAGTTCTCGAAGTGCTGTCGAAGCGATTGAGAAACTCTTGCTCAAGTAGCTCACAACCATCAATGGATCCAAGTTCAAGATCGGTGTAGTGTACTAATAAGAAACATTGCCCATCAAAAATCAGACAAACTATTTGACAAGGAAATCACCATAAGTTCCAACATTGTTACATGTTTCGATGAAATGGGCTATGTGTTGCTTTGGGTTCCCTTTTCCATTGAACTGCTGGATCTTGGTGGTAGCCAACAGGCATCACGAGATTGTCAGTCCTGATGGTATAAGGTTTGGAATAAGTGAAACTTGATTTCGAGCCGCTTTCTTTCTTGGCTTTGATCCTGTCTTCAACCAAGTCTTTTAATTGTTCTATAGAAATTGCTTCTTTGGTGGTCACGTGCACTTTTTTCATTTTGTTTTTTCTTTTGGATGATGAACTCTCAAATTCTTGTTGTTCCTTAAAGTTCATGCAACTTCTTTCAGGGATGCTGTCTTTCTAGTTGAGGAGCTAAGTGATGAAAGCATCTTGGTCATTGATATGTTGCATCATTGTTTCCATCATCTTGTGTATGTTTGTCACTTGCTCTTCCAAATTTGAAGTGTTTGTCATCATGAGAGGCATCATAGAAGAAGCAGAAAAGGTAGTAGAACCTTCAACAGAAAGCTTCAATTGTGGAGTTCCATGGGAGGATATCGATCCAATACTTGACAGGTCATCATCATTACTTCAAAGATTTAGATCTAGAGCCAATCTCAAGCATTACAAGAGTCTTCTCTATTGAAACCAAAAAATCCTTGAGACCCAATGTGGGTGAAGAGATTTTTGGTGATATTGAACCGAAGATATGAGTTGATGGAGAGGGAGGCTCCAGGCTACTTTGAGGGAGAGCTCTTGTCACATTCCTTGTTATTGGATCAACAGTACAAGGATTTGTAGTAACATATACAGGCTCATTAGCAAATTTGGCATCAAAAGTCGTGGAACGAGTAGCCATGGATTTTTTATTCTTTGGGGCCATTGATTGATATATGCAATCAAATATATGAAAAGAAGAGATAGAAAGTAGAAATGGTCCACGGGTTATGCCAAAAATTTGTACGCGATAAAATTTTAAGTCTACAAGAAAATTACAAAAAAAATACGCGACAAATGTAAGTTATATGAATTTAGAAAAGATATGAGTCGCAATTTTCAAGATTTCTCAATATTGTAGAGACTTTCATTCGATTCTTTTGTTCGATTCTTTTCTTGAAACGTTAATCCAAGGGCTTTGCAACTTGCTTTTGGATCAACCATTGACTTCTTTAAATCTTGATATGGAAGACTTCAAGAACTTGATGAACACGATGAAGACTTCAAACCTTGATATGATGAAAATTTGAAGAAATTTTTGAAGATTCAAGTCTCGATATAAAGAGGACTTGAAGAACTTGAAGATGCAAAGCTTTCACAGCCTTGGATCTTCAACAAGTTATGAGATATGTGGCTTGTGTCTTTGGTGTAGAGACCCCTATTTATAACTATAGAATGGGGTAGAAGCCGAAAACATGTACACCACCTTACTAGTCTTGCAAGACATACGATCATATAAAAACTGCACCACCTTGAATATTATCCCTTTATTTTGTATTTATTAATAAAGAAATAATGATGATAAGTATTTTCTTAATTTGCCAAGATTGTAGAGATATACAACGCGGCACAATTGAACTAGATGAACCATTGTAGTATATAGGACATAAATAAGGATTAAATAACTCTAATATTATCTCTTTAACAAAGAAATAAATATTTAGATATTTATCCATAATTTGCTAAATCATAGGGATATATGACATGGCATAATTTTATTGGTGAAGACATCTTAGTATTTTTAATTGGTCAGGACACATCAACTTGGCATGTGGAGAGATCTAATTGTCCAAATTTTCAAGTGTGTATGACATTTGGTAATATTCAATTGAATAAAAATAAGTCATGAAATATAATTTAAAGACTAATTAAATATTAAATTAATGAAAATTTCATTATCTACAATATCTTCTATGGAAGTAAATCTAAATAAAAGAAGTTACCTTCCCTTAAAAGAACCTGAATTTGTGGGTGTTAATGTAACTGAACATAATCTCGTAAAATATCAATACTAAGATGATGATAATTAGCTAGATAACCCAATAGGTAAAGTCAAACCTTGTTATATGTTGTTGGATGTTAGGAAATTGATTGACCACAAGAGGGCCTCGCTAAGCAACCCGAAGTTGGTTGGATAAAAAGGAAACACTTAAAGTACTTCTCTACAAACATTTAAAGGTACTTCTCTGCATTCATTCGAGTTATCGTTACTATATTTTGATTCATTATTTTTAGACCATTCTAAATGACAAAATCTACCGGCATGTGCCATTAAAAAATGAAGGGACCACCATGAAGTAACAGTCATTCAATCGACTATGATAACGTGCATAAGACAGTAGATTCTGAAGTGTGAGTTGAGCGTGAAACAAAAAGTTTCAAAGGCACCACTATGATGTAGCAGTAATTGAACAAATTAGAAAAGTGGAAGGGCTAGTGAGAATTATTGATGGAGACTGAACAAGACGCTCGGAATTAGAAGATTGGTTGAAGATAAAAGGAGCTCCAAAGGAGGTATGCCCTCACAATGGGAGAAAGAGCCTGTCATTTACGAGTCACCTTAATATTTCCATATCTAATTTGTGTGAAATATAATAACATGTTAATCAATAATTAAAAATCCAATAGTGACATCCACCAAATCTTTATTTTTTTTTCAGGGCAATCGAATCTTTATTTCATATAAAAATTAGGCTGTGCGAGTCCTGATATCAGCAAGGCATACTAATCCAACTTGTTAAACCCCAAACTACCAGCCCAAAACGCATTCGTCCAAAATTTTAAGAATACTTAGAAGCCATTCATTACCTACTACTTCCAAGGGCGAAGCCGGAGGACATTCAATAAGCTATCGCACATAAGACCAAAAGAAGTCGATGGGTTTGAGACAATTTCGGCATTACACTCAAAACCAAGTTCACCAACATCGCTCAAGTAGTAGATTTCATTGTTGAAGAGGTACATTTTAGTGATATACAAGCGGGAGAATATGGTGACAACTATTACCGTATCCCTAATAAAAAAATATAAGACCGGCGGAAAGGCGGCTAACATTTACTCTAATGTTAGAATACACAAAATTGAAGATGTACTTGAGATCAATATTGAGTAAAAAGGAATCGCAAAACCTAGCTATTGAGTACAACAATGCTTGAGAAGAATCTTGAAGCATTCAGAATACTGAATGTCACAAAACCTGGTTAACGTTCTCCCCGAATCTGCAAAAGAAATGTTGTAAACATCTCTCCAAAACACAAAATCAATAAGCATCTAGACATTGTAAGCTATTAGTTGCATAAATCAGCAGTCTTAAAAGAATGCACTAATAAATGCAGCATGTTATGACTCAGAATCGTAGTTTCAGCAAGGTCTCATTACAATAGCTACAAAGGAAACACTAGAATTAGCACGGCAACTGCATACTATGAGCTCAAGTAACTTCAAACCTATTGCTGCAAGATTACCTGGATAAAAGCGTAACGGCAATGAATACCACAAAGTTATCTCATTGGTGATGTACAGTTTAGTTCAATCTTTAGGAGTCAAAGAAGCAATAAATAGCTATCCATCTTCTGGATTTTATGTCCTAATTTTGTTCTTTAACATGCATTACGTAACTAGGCTTTGGTGTCACTTTCCCACATGACCCGAGTCCATGACAACTCTTGCCTATTAATGACATTCCCCACTGGTTCTCTTATTCATTCAGTATCTTTGTTCAAGACTTCTTATTGCCTGCAACCAAGTTTAAGTTATAACAGATCATTCAGATTCTGTTCTAATCCTTCGATATCCAGATTAAAACAGAGAATGCACAAAGGAATGGTCAGATAAATGCATCAAACGTTCTAGAGTTTCTTCATTTACGACTATTTGTTTCCATCCATGCGCGAGAGCATCCATGCGTTATGAGACCCAGATAATTGCTACAAAAGAAATCTTTTTTTTTAAGTTTCGTGGTGCGGAAAAAAGAAATTGATCACAACAGTTTTAAATAGGATTCTTGAGGGCTCAATTCACCTTCAGGTACGAACCCACAAAGGTTCCAGAGAAAATGGCTTCTCACTTCGGATTTGAGTTGCAGCAGCCCCAAGGGGAGGTGCATGGACAGTTATCGGAAGAAGCCACTCACATTTGTCTCTTCCCTCTATCAGAAGTGGATGCTCATATCTGACACGAAGCAGTAGTTTCAACACATCAAGTTCAAACTAATCGAAGGAAATACTAAGAATGATTTAGACACACAAGGAAATATAACTGCACAAGTACTCAATAAAATGTGAAGGCTAGAATAGCACTCATTTGCTTACAATCAGTTGATAATAGCACCTCCTAGGCTGCAAGCTGCTTACAGGCGGTCTTATTACTTTTTTTTTTTTTTTGGTGCTTGTGTGTCTGTGTGTGGCACATTTAGGTGCTGTTATATAATTCTGTTTGACTTATGTAAAATGTTGAAAATCATGATTGTCAGATGTAGCCCTTGAAATGCTTCTAAAAACAGATTTTGGCTTTTCAAACCTGAGAAAGGAAAACATTGAAGTTTTCAAGCAATCATTTCAATATCCAATTCTCCATAATTAGTTTTAAGACTAACAGAAACAGGGGCTCTGAAACAACTATAAATCTCTACCGCCAGAAGAAAAGGAAAATGCCAAAATACACTTTAAAACATGTTAACAAATGTACCTGTTCAAAACCAGACCAAGAACTGGCAAACAAAACTTATCTCAAGGAAACTCGGTTAACTAATACTATGGAGTTTCAAACATGTGTGTTCTTTCACATTCCTCACGTTTAATGTTTTGCATCTGTCTGTTACTTCCAATTGGGCATCTTAATCTGTTAATGTTTCATAGGTAAACAGAACTTGATTTTATTTTTAATTTTCTACTTCTCTACATAAACTAAATATGTACCACTAAAAATTATCCCCATAAGACGTTAGTTTAACAACATTATCAACTGGATTTGATACTTCAAAACCCTTTACAGTTTCCCTCAATCTAAGGCATGTACCATCTTTTAGACAACACTGCTTCAAAAATGTAGCGCATTAACTCTATTATCTTTAATGGCTTTAAGGTGCGACCTTTTCTCTACTTTCCATATCCAAAAGAACAAATGCGCAAAAAAGCTATCAGTTCTACGGCAAAGTTGGAAAACAATTCGAGATTCATATGCTCTTTAAAATAATGCAAACATGCACAACTGCAAGAGAAAACACTAAATATCCAAGAGACACCCCTAGAAGAGAATGCCAAAGCTTCCAATTTCGTCAGAAACTTTAGTTTCTTGATGTCCAAAGAATTAAAAATAAGACAAACACTTAAAATGACCACCAAGGAGCCAACACAAATCCCATGTCCATCACAATTACCAAATATTATATAGCCAACATCACAGTTCACTATCCTCTTTGTTTTATTTGCACAACAGTATACATTCTAAACAACTGCACTTAAAAGCCAAGAGACAGTCAACCACATAAAGCTTGAGGATTTTAATTCTCCCAGGAGACAAATAAGTAAGAACATTACTCTTAAGAGAAAATACCCACAGCACTAAATTATGCATAAAAGCTACATTGTTGGTCTTAAGAAGTGCATCTCATCTGAGTCATTTTTTTCACTGCTTATTTTACCGTTGGCAAATAAACTTTCTGCAGCTTGATAAGACCTAGAAGTCAAATCAACTACTCACTTTCCCCTGACTTCAACATCAAAACAAGTCGAGGAAATAGCTTATCCAAGTTTTTTTGAATGGGAACTACAGTTTAAGAAGTGAGAATGGAATATACGGCACAAGCACTACCTATGTTAAGATGTTATAATCTGAGGTTAAGGCCCAGATTCCTAATTTTAGAGAAAACTCTTTTCAGCAATAGTTTTTTTGAAGTAGTATAGTCTTTTGCATGGCACTATGTCTTCTACATAAAAAGCCATATAAGTCCATAAAGTTATCATCAACCAAAAGTTTTCCATCATTTCTTTATTTCTCATGTTGATGTACCTCTCTGTGTGTTTTTTCTTGTCAAGAGAAATATCACACATTAAAGAGTATTTGTCGGGTTTTGGATGTAAAAAAATTCCATTTTCAAAACCAGGTAAACATATCATTGTACCATCATTCCACTACGAATCTACTAGCGTTGTTAGCATTCCAAATTAATTTATGTCCAAATCAAGATAAATATCAAATTGTGGTACGTGGAATTTGTACTGCACATAGGCAATTATACCTGGTCCAGTCGACATTCTTAGGTGTGGTAAGGAATTCGAACCGCAAAGCCCATTGTACAGACACATAATGAGTGGAAAAAGACATAGGCCCATCCATGGGAATGGAAAATAAAAAGCTTGTCTGCACTAGATCTGCAACAACCTCATGGTGATCACTGTGGACCTGCACAATAGGCGTAAAAAAATTGCAAGAATATTTAGGACAGCATGTAACATTGGATTCCTTTTTTGTGGTACCAAAAAAAAAATAATCAAATTGCCTCCAAGTATTAAAAGATGCACCTGTCCTCAACATCTTCATTGCTATTTCTCTATTCCTTAGATAATTTTATTTATAACTACCAAGCCAAAGGTATGCAAAGTATCAGAGGCACACCAGATTAGCCCTTAACAAAAGGAACGACCACTAAAACACAAACAGAAACTGAAAGGAAAAGGTTGAACATTATACCTTATTCCAAAATATAAAGTGAACCATATGTCATTTTCCTAAGAACTTTCACAATAAGGCATTAAATTCACTATGTTCTCAACTTCCAACACCATTTCTAAAAACCTAAATAACAGTTGCTGTGATATGATAATTCACATAAACTTTATTCTTCTTTCCCTTTACTAAATAAAGGAAGTTAAGATCTCCAAAACGAGAATGAGTATCAGTGACCTTCTAACTACAGAATCTGAGGGCTTAACCAACCTCAAATCAACTAAAAATTAGTACACAACATGCAGAGCTATGGCAGCCTGTAACAGTTATGATAGTGTCAATTACTTAAGAATCAGTTAATGTAACCTTGGTAATAGTTGGAGAATGTTTCCTAGATGGATGGACAAAGCGCCTACTTATAGTCTCTGTCATCTCCAGAGTAACAGAAAGCTGAAAAGCACCAGTGAAGCTGGTCAGTTCCATACCATATGGGTTAAAGAAGAATAAATCAACATAATATGACTATTCACTAACAATTAGTCTGACATGGGCACAAACCTCAAGGCATCTTCTAGCTCCTTCTTCATGAAAAAAAGTTAGAGTTCCACCTATCTGATGACAAAAAGGAGGTAAAGGAAATCAAAATTAAAAACATAAATGTGCACAAGCATCTAGATATAGCATTATACCATATCACTGAAGTAATAAGAAGAGTCAGAGTTCTTTGGAGAAAATCTTAGTAGAACTTGGTCATCCAATCTGATATTATAAGATCTTCCTCGAACAAACCCTTCTGCTGCAGAAAAGTTTAGCAGCTAATTAGATTTGAGATTAATGCATTAAATGAGTCAAAATAAGTAGAAAAAAAGAAACACTGCTAAAAGATGTATACAAGATTACAAAGCATGTGGATTTACATGCTCCAGCTTCAACAGTTCCAGGGGCAGATGGTACTCTTGTTTCATCATCTAAGGAAAGGGATCTTGTGTGTATCCGCAGTCGACTTTGGAAGGCAGTATCATCAGACTTGCTGGGGGACAAGACTCCTGCTCACATAAATAAAGACATGACAAATAAAGCAACTCAGTCAACTCAAAAGTTAAAATACACATAGGCCAAGAGAGGATAATTAGATGATATTCTAAACTTTATCCTGATAGTATGCAAAATTTTCAAAACATCAGGTGCAGAAGTTTAAACTACTTGTAGACCTAGACAAACATTTTACCATCACTATTATCGTGCAAGACTTCAGCCACTGCTACTCGAGGTAATGCAAGATTCGAAGATATGCTTGCACGTCCTTCTAGATTTGACAAGTCTTTACTGGAAGACCTTGCAAGAGTTGACTGCAGTGACAAGGAACTCCCAAAAGCTCGGTGAATGTCTTCTTTAATGTAGGAAGAAACTGATAAAATTTCATCCCTCGAACTTTCATATCCTTCCTCCACTCCATCAAAACTTTCATTTGCCCTAGTCTATACAAAAGAAAAGCTATTGCTCTCAAAAGGAGGAAAAACAAGCATTTCTTTAAAGAATGGAAAGTAGCATTTTTACGTTACTTTACCCATTCAGAATCTCCATCCACCTCTTTCCAATACACATCCAAGAGAACAGAAGTTGCAGGAACAATACCTGAAAAACAAAAAGGAAAAACAAAAAGAAAAGAAAAACCCAATTATCTTACTGCTTAACTTTCTTACAGCACACAAAAATGAAATAAAAGAAACAAGCTCTGCAGAACAATAAAGGTACCCCATGCCCACATGACTAGAAACCAAGCCTGGAGCAGATGCAATAAAACAGTATAAATTATTCAGCATAAAATTGCGTAAAAAAAAAGTCTCTTTCTCCATCAAACTGGGACAGAGACAACTCTATAAACACAAGAACTCCCATATTCTTCTTTTGTAATCAAAATATTTGGCAACATCTTTTGCCTCATCCTCTTCTTCCCCTACCAGTAATACATATCATACCACTTACTGAGCAATATAGAATGTTCCAACCAGAAATAGAACACAGTTGTACATACATTCATTGGAATTCATCTACGTCTAGGCATCACAATGGAAACAACCCATAAGATGGTCATTCATCAATTGCTATTAAATTCTTCTTGACCCATAAGTTTTCTGCCTAAAGAAACACTGGATATTTAGATATATCTAATAGCATCTACATCAATACACCACAAACCAAAAACTCCTTGACATGACAAAACAACACTACATAGGAGGTGAAACAACTGACATTCAAACAATTCAGAAAAATGGAGTTTCAAATCATCTAGCCAACAGGCCACTAGACAATATACTTGAGAAGATCAAAAGGTCTCCATCTTTGCTGCAGAAAAGCATACAGCCAAATTTAATATATTAATCTACACCTCAAAAATTACCTACAGACAAAATGGCAGCAGTGGAAAATCCCCTAGTCTCATTCTTACATTTTAACTACCAAAGGAAACAGACTGCTCAGTTTATGGAATATGTTTTGGACAGATGACTGACACTTGAGTATGATCTTTCATCATTGGAAATTTCACATGGCTAGTCCTAAATTCTAATATTCATAAACCAGTGCACTCGGAAACTGATGTTGCATAAGTTCTTTTGAGCATAAATGAAATAACTATGAGGTACTTACAATTAATTTCTCTCACAAACCCTACATATTACAGATAGCAGATAATGTAACAAAAGGTGGAGTTAAAATAAAGCCATGACCAACCATCCAAAATCTTTCCATTTTCTTTGCACATCCCACATCTGTTATTCTCCCTGTTTAATTTTACTTTTAAACATTCATCAAAATCAGGTGTCATTCCTTAGTCAGGGAAGATCTTCCTTGTGGACATAAATTTTAGACCAGAACATCAATCTTCATAATAAATTGATTGAAATGGCTCTGATTTTATTGACCTAATATCATAGAAAAACTGAGAAACCTCACCAATACCCACTTTACCATGAAAATCTTTAAAAGAACCCATAAATAATCAGTTATCCTATCTAGTCAAGCCGAACATCAGGCACTACAGATTTTTTAATTAGACTAAGCAGACAACCACATATTGCAACAGTTTCAATAAAACCTAGCTCAACAATTAAGTGCATTAGTTCCTACTTCATTCAGACTTGAACGACAAGACAATAATACATCAATATACTTCAAGAGTTTACGCATTGTGCATCAATCAAACGACAAATTTCTGATACACCATGATGCAGTTTTCTTAAACTAAGAAAGTAGTTATCCACCAATGGAGACTAAATGAAGCATCAAAATGCTTAGCACTATTAACTGTCATTCCTTCTCATGTCTGTTTTCCATCCATAACATCAAACCTACAACAGAATGCATCAGTGGACATTC
Source organism: Coffea eugenioides (assembly GCF_003713205.1). Taxonomy (NCBI): domain Eukaryota; kingdom Viridiplantae; phylum Streptophyta; class Magnoliopsida; order Gentianales; family Rubiaceae; genus Coffea; species Coffea eugenioides. The sequence continues at coordinate 16,267,423 of NC_040044.1, forward strand.
TTAGAATGATGCCAGAGACTATTATGTAAGTAAACAATGCTGCAACATGTGGAACTTGTTTCATGAACTATTGAGAATTCCTAGGTAGAGAATCATTCTCATAATAAGAAATGTTTAAGAACAAAAGGGTGGGTGTACATCTTGAACATCAGTTGGCTAATGATATGTCAAATAGGCAGAAAAATATCTAAGATCTGACAGGGAACCTTAGAATTGTCTAGTTGAATAAAGGAAAGTGTGGCAAATGATAGAAATTCGTATTCTGAAACTTTCTCAGCATCAGATGATTTATATCCACAAATGTTAATGAAATAGTCTTTAGATGCTAAGCATAGATTCATAGATTTTATAACCAAAAAACAAAAAGATATAAAAGCCAAGAAGAAAAACCAGTAAAAGCAACAAGATTAGATGACAGAGTAGCCAGAAAACAAATGGGACATATAAAAAGGTTTACCATCATTATAATCTCCTTCACTCAGTAAACCATTGGTTTTCTGAGTAACCCATATCTGCAACGGTATCCGGGCTTCCTGCAGACATTAAGTTTCTCAGAAAATAGTCAAAAGAAAAATGCCAGAATTGATGGAAAATTCACACATCGACTATTACAATATGATATTTATTTTTAAGGTAATTAATGGAACATGCATTAAAATAATTTTAGCCCAAACCAATGCCGTTATATGCAGGTTACAACTACCAAACCATCTAGGATATGCAGAAGGCATTCTGCAAAGCATGATGCAAGATGGCTATCTCACAGGCAGTCAAGGTTCATTAACTGATTTTCCATAGTATTTGGGATACTGACTAAAATGCTTATAGAAGCAAATGTTTTTCTTCAAGGCCTTTGACTTGTCTATAGTTCTGTACAATTTACCTTGATTACGAAATTCGATTCTCAAATTTAGCAACGTATATGGAAAGAAGACCTGTTGTAGCATTAATACTACCAGTGTATTTAAAGGCACATCTTAAATTGAAAAAAGGTAGTATCTGTAGTTTTCAACATACAAGCACCAATACTACCTGTGTGAGGCATTCTACTTAGACTCGCCAATTGCCATTGAGCACAAAGGCATCTAAGATAAGAGAGGTTTGGACATCAAAGCTTTCAGCAGCACTTTTGTTTTGCTTGATTTGATTTGGGTGCTTCTTACATTTAAAAGTATATTTAATTCCCCACAATTTCATACTCATACATGAGGAAGCAAACCTTATCTAATACTAGTATTTCAAATAAATTGACCATGATTGTTACATGCATATGCTAGCCCAAATATCATAAGGCAATTCAATATTGGGCAAAGAACGTCCTTTTAGAATTAAAACAAAAAAATCACAATTTAAATCTATTGAACTTCTATAATCCTTGAAAAGCACAAGATACCATTTATTTCATGCTTTATTGAATAGAAAAGGATTACTAGCCTATAGGGTGAATACAGATCAAATGACCTGCAAAAGGCCTCAGATATGCTCTAAGAAAATTTGAAAAGCCTTCAGTTGAACCTAGGACTATTATTTGAAAATTTGGCAGAGGGCATGTAGGCATATCACACATCCTCTGAATAAACAATAATTTCATTTCTACCAGATTTTGAACAAAATAAACTTATTAACCCTCAAGTGATGCAACCATCAATCAGAAGATATAGGTGTTTTCTCAATTCATATTCATTTTTCATATTTTACCCCTAGGTGCTCAAAATGAATGAGAATCAATTACTGCATACTAGTGCTTGTCTCATGCCTAATTCTCAAGGAGAACTGTAAAAGTTAAATCTCAAGCAAGGGGAAATGAAGGCACTCGGACAATCTAAATACATATCAACAAAGATTGGAATATAGATATCCATTGAGCAAGGTAAGAACCAGAAAGATGCAATTATACGTGCCTTAGCAAATTTCCAGTTCATTATAAATTAAAAGCCACCGATAATCCAAGGGGTACGAAAAACAAACCATCTCAGGAAGGTCTTGTATTGACTCTGTAGCAGAGGGACCATTCTCCAATATCAAGTACTTCCCAAATAACGTGCTTCTTGCGTAGTATAAGTAACGAATTGTTGCACCTCTATATGAGGGTGGAATAATGTTAGGTAGAATCGTTCGCACAACATCTGTAAATGAAAGCAGCATTCAAAAGTTAAACCATACTTAAAAGGGATTAATAGCCAAAAAACACCAACTGCATATCAAGCATGGTAAGAAACTGAAAGTTCTGCTCTAAGAACTCGCAATGCAATGACAACATTTTGCAAAAGGATTAGAAAACCACTGTACAATTTCTTCATCAAAATTCCAAATAAGGCACCAAATATCTTTTCTCCTTGATCATTATATTAAGAACTATTAATCATTTCTCCTTAGTCATGATTTGAGAACACCACAATTCATACAATAAAAATACCTTTCCATGAAGCAGAAGTTTTCTAATCCTAGGTTTCAGATGCTCTAGATGGACCTTGTTTGACATCTTCGCGGTGGCAGATCTGTTTAGGGGAGGAAATCTGTAAAATACTTTTGATCATAACTAGCTAGATTAAACATGACAATCGGAAGTATTTTGTGTTTATGAACATAGGTGATGTGGAATCCCTTAGACACTATTTACCTACACATGAATTGAGTATACAACTTCAAAGACACTAACCAATATACAATTAATACCAACTTCTTCCACTTCAGGACATAATTACCTTGACTTGTACTGACCTAAAAATCATTTCTTTATAAGAAATAATAGCAGAATCAGAAAAATCACCAAGTGACAAATGGCAAATGGTTATATCGAATTGTCATTTAAAAAATGAGATAGTACATAGAGGATAAGGGAAGGAATGTCACACAAACATATAATAGTGCTTCAGGGAAAGTTTTACCCCTAATAGAAGAAGGCCAATACCAATTAGCAGTTAAAAGTGTCAGACTTTAAGAAAGATTATCAGAAAAAGCAGATGAAAGATAGAAATTTTGTGACATTTAGACTGTCACTGGTCCTTTCATAACTGAACATGCAAGATGCCCCCAGAGTAATTTTGGCCAGTAAATGAATCAGTATCACCAAGAGAACCATCCAATAAGTAACATAGCCTTACATCTCTTGGTTGCCCCAGCTGCAATGATTTGATTTGAAACTATAGTAGGTGTGAACCAGTCCATGAAAGTATATTCTCCTGGCAAGCAAGGGATAAGGATATTCAAATTATTTCCGGAAATGAAATTAAACAACATCATTAGCTTCATCTTTTGCAGTAATTCTGCAGTCACAAACTTAAAGTGCTAAAACACCTAAGTTAGTTAGATCAAGGGCCAACTTAAAAGTATTAAAATATGTAATAAATAAATAAAGAGATGATGCCAATAGAGATGAGTCCATGCAATATGTGAAAGCACTTTGTCTAGTGATGGCTTTGCTTATATTGAGCCTAAACAAGATGTCAAATAAAATTCCATAACTAACTCGCAATTACAGAATAAAATTTGAGCTGATATAAGAGGACCGATTAAATCTCTTGTCAACTAATTATACATCATTACCACCTGTACGAAATGCAAGACCAATGTCCTCAAAGTCCAAAAGAGTAGATTAAAAAGAATCAATAAACAAAACAACGAAAGAATAAACAGTAGTTAAAAGAAAAATATTTCCAAAAGCTACATGGTTACATTGTGTTCTATTTTCCAAGTTCTCAAAAAGCTAAAAGCTGTCCTCAAATGCACTTCAAGGGCTGTTTCTCAACAAATGAAAACAAGAAAACCTCAACCACAGGTCTGAGCTTGAAAATGCCATAAACAGCTGAATTTAATCAAAAGGGAACGCGCATTAATTCAAAATGGTCATTAGTCTTCCCACCAGTTTTTCCAGTTCCTTCAGAATTTGTAACTTTTGTAAAACGAGGGAAAAAGGAAACATAAACTTGATAAATTGTCCAATAATGCCTCTATATTTCTCCATTTTGTATTTTACAAGTTCAACAAAATGCAAGACCATTTCCAAAATCAACAACGCTTTCCCCATCTCCAAACCTAAAATCCGAATGAAATTCATAACTTTATTGCACATTGCTTAAATTTATTAAAGCAATATCACCATGAGCCCCAGCACATTATCAGTTCAGTACATTAAGTAATGCTCAAAAAAGTAAAGCAAAAAATACACCATAATTCCACAATAAACTACAAATATTAAGAAGTAACAGGGAAATAACAAATTATACCTCGACGCTGCTTAGAATCAGGGGAAGGCTTAGGAGTACTGAACCAATTAGTATCCAATTTCTCGATCCCTTTGATTTCGAAGCTAAGTTTTTCGATCAGAAGCGAAAACAACGCCTTTGGGTTCTTGATTTCAACTGTAATGTTGACTAGATCACCAGGTCGGTACACTTCCCTATCCGCCTCCATGTTCAGCTTCGGTGGATCGTCGGTTTTACCATTGTCTCCGGCTCCGCCACCTCCGCCGCCAGCTGCGATGCCGAAGAATGAGAAGCCGCGAGAGGGTTTTTTCGGTGGTGGCATTTTGAATTTTAATTATTATCGTTTTGAGAATTTAAAAAAAAAAAAAAGGTTTTTGTAGAGTTTGAGAGAGACAGAGGATAGATCGTTAGTAGGACTGGCAGAGTTACGCAAGTACTATTGCTGAAGAGATATAACTAAATCTGGTTGCAGATGAAATGATCAAAAAGTAAAATACGAAAAAGACCCCTATGATTTAACTTTAGGGATAATTTCAGAAACCTCCCCTGAGGTTTCTGACATTTACACTTACCTCCCCTGTGGTTTGAACAATTACACTGACCTCCCCTGAGATTACTAATCCTTTACAAATTCAGTCCAAATGATTAAAATATTATTTTAGAGAGTAAAATTAGAATTTTGTACCTGATTTGTCCTTTGTGCCACATGTCCAATGAATGGCAAAGTATTACAAATTAATTAACAATTAATAAACTTTAACGAGCGTAGTTTATAGGCAAATACGTATTGCCTATTTAAAGTACCAGCTCTTTACATGTATTTTACTTTCAAACATTTACTTTATCACAAATATTTATTCTCAAATACAGATTTGTATTTACTCTCAAATATTTAATTTTTGTTAAATACAAAACCTACCAGTTTTTCTTCCGTAGAAATATTAATATAACATTTTTTCAATTTCAGTTACAAATATTTATGTATTTAATATAAATTAAATGATTCAGAATAAAATACTCATAAAGAGCTAATACTTTACTCATGTAATGGATGAAAGCCATAAAAAATTAACATTTTATAGGCCATTTCTTTTTTTAAAAAAAAAAATTTTAATTTATATTAAATAGATAACCTATCGATTTTCTTTTTACAAGAATATTATTGTAACACCTTTTAATTTTTAATTACAAATATTGATATATTTATTGTAAATTAAATATTTAAAAATAAAATACCTATAAAGAGCCGGTACTTTAAATAAGTTATGCGTATTTGCCTATAAACTACACTCCTTACTTAAATCAATAAACTACACTCCTTAACTTAAATCAATAAACTATATTCCTTACTTTAAATAGTGTAGTTTATAGGCAAATACGTATATTCTATTTAAAGTATCGGCTCTTTACAGATATTTTATTTTCAAATATTTAATTTATGATAAATATATTAACATTTGTAATTAAAAATTAAAAAGTGTTAAAGTGTTAAAGTAATATTCTTGCAAAAAAAATCAGTAGGTTATCTATTTAATATAAATTAAATATTTTTTAAAAAATAAATGGCCTCATAAACTATTAATTTTTTATGACTTTCATCCATTACATGAGTAAAGTATTGGCTCTTTATAGATATTTTATCCTGAATCATTTAATTTATGTTAAATACATAAATATTTTATAACTAAAATTGAAAAAGTGTTATATTAATATTTCTACGGAAGAAAAACTGGTAGGTTTTGTGTTTAACAAAAATTAAATATTTGAGAGTAAATACAAATCTGTATTTGAGAATAAATATTTGTGATAAAGTAAATGTTTGAAAGTAAAATACATGTAAAGAGCTGGTACTTTAAATAGGCAATATGTATTTGCCTATAAACTACGCTCGTTAAAGTTTATTAATTGTTAATTAATTTGTAATACTTTGCCATTCATTGGACATGTGGCACAAAGGACAAATCAGGTACAAAATTTTAATTTCACTCTCTAAAATAATATTTTAATCATTTGGACTGAATTTGTAAAGGATTAGTAACTTCAGGGGAGGTTAGTGTAATTTTTCAAACCACAGGGGAGGTAAGTGTAAATGTCAGAAACCTCAGGGGAGGTTTCTGAAATTATCCCTTAACTTTATCCTATTTAATTCCCGGCATTCTTGAAACCGACATTTTAGCGCCTCATGGTTTAAACCACTTCGCAAATTTGATGTAAATTGTCAAAATTAAAGAGATTTGCAAGATGCGCACTGTGAGATGCGCTTCGTTTGGCAAATGAGTTTTTTAACTATTTGTCTAAAACTTTATTATAACTTAGGCCCCGTTTGGAACCTGAATTTTTTGAAAATTTGTCTAAAACTTTACTGTAGATCACTGTAGAAGTTGTAGAAAAACTTTTATAAGATGAAAAACTTTTTTTCCTTTTCATTTTCTTTCTTTTATTTTCTTTTTTCTTTTTTTTTCTTTCTTTTTTCTTTTCTTTCCTCCCTTCCCGCTTTTTCTCCCTTCCCCTTCCCCCTTCCCCTTCCCTCCCCTGTTCCTCTCTCGAAATTGCCATCAAGCAATCTGCAGCAGAAAACATTTTTTTTCTTTGCATTTTCTCTCCCTATCTCCTACCCCCCACCTTTCCCTCTCCGGCCACCCATTTTCTCCTTAAACCTCTCCCTCTTCCCCTCTGCCCCTTCCCCCTCCAACACAAAAATTTTAAAAAGCCAAATCCACTCTCTCCATTTCCTTTTCAGTTTCCATCACTCACACTCTCTCTCTCTCTCTCTCTCTCTCTCTCTCTCTCTCCATTCTTCTTGGCCGTTTCCGGTAAACCTCATTCTACTTCACTGCTGCAACTTTCCATCTTCATCTTCTCCACAAGATCTCGCTCCAATCACCAAAACTATACTGCGCACTTCACACACTGCTTATCTACGCGCGTATCTGCATTCCCGTATAAGTACTTGTAACTGCATGTGAGTTGTCCTTTATGTTTTTTCCTGGGTAATTTTGGTGTGTTTTGTGGTGAATCTGCTGAATTTTAGTGGAAGAGGAGATTTGTAAAGGAAAATGAGGAAAATGTGGAAGCTGAAGATCGCGGAGGGAGGAAGTCCATGGTTGCGGACGACTAACGGCCACTTTCCCTATCAGTTTTGGGAGTTTGATCTGAACGCCGCCGTTTCGGAGGGAGAACTAGCCGCGATCGAGGAGGCTCGCAAGAATTTCTGCATTAATCGGTTCGAGAAAAAGCACAACGGCAGAGGGGAGGATGGTTGGGGAGAAAGAGGGAGAAAGGGAAAAAAAAGGTTGATCGGCACCGAAAGAGGTGATCGGCGCTGAAACCGACGCGGGAGGTGGTGGTGGGTTGGGATGGGGGAGGAAGAAGAAGAAAAAGGGAAGGGAATTTTTTGGAAGTTTTGTGTGTTTTGGGTATTTTAAAGTGTGTATGTTAAAAACTTTAATAAGTTTTTTGGGATTCCTGTAGCAAAAGTTGTTAAAAAACTAGTAGCATTCAAATTTGTGAAAAAACTGAGGTTCCAAACAGGCCCTTAGTGTAAAAATTGTAGGAAAAATTTTTAAAATGAAAAACTTTTGTTCTTTTCTTTTTTTTCTTTCTTTCTTTTTCTCTTTCTTTTTCTTTTTCTTTCTTTCTGTTTTTTTTTTCTTTCCTCTCTTCTTTTCTCATTTCCCCCTCCCCCACAGAAAGTTCCAACAGAAATAATTTTTTTTTTTTTTGCTTTTTCTCTCCTCCTCCTCTCCCTCCCTCTCCTCCTCCTCCTCCTCCTCTCCCTCTCCCTCTCCTCTCCTCCTCCTCCTCCCCAACCGGAAGTTACATCAACATAAACATTTTTTTTGGCTTTTTCTCTCCCTCTCTCCCTCCCCCACCACCTCTTCCTCCCACTCCCTCTCTCCCCCTAGCAAGATCATAGCTGCAATTTGGTCGCGAGCCACAATCTGGTTGCGTACGATCTCGTCCCGTGATCAGATTGGGCAAAGGGGGAGAGGGAGGGTGGTGGGGTAGGGAGAGGAGGAGGAGGAGGAGGAGAGGGAGAGGAAGAAGAGAGAGAAAAAAAAGTTGTGGCCGGTGCCAGAAAAGGTTGCCAGTATTGGAACCGACGGCGGAGGTGGTGGTTGCTTGAGGTGGAAGAAGCAAGGAGAAAAAAGCAAATTTTTTGTGTGTTTTGGGTATTTTAAATTGGATAGTTTAAAATTTTTGAGAAATTTTTTAAGGTTACTATAACTAAAATTACTAAAAAATGGTAAGAGACAAATTTGGCCTAAAACTCATTTTCCAAACAAGCCCTAAGGTTGTTAAAAAATAGATTTTTAATATACAAATGTGACCCCATTTGCTAAATATACCCTTGCGTTTGAGTTAAAAGCACCTGAATGAAAACGTTTGCTCCAAAGTCGCTATACTCTTGCTGAAAAATAAAAAAGAGACCAGAAGAAGAACATATTGGATTGAACTCCAATTTGTGGTTTACGTTGTGTGCACTTGAAGTTAAATGTAAGAACTTTCCTTCTCTTATGTTGAATTAATTGCTGCTATTGGTTAGTGGGATTTAATTGCCACCATATCATGTTGCATTACTAAAGTAAAGTAGATAGAAATTTAAAATGTCTTCTTCGAGCTCTTGCGGTGGTGGCGGTAGAATTAGGTCTGAGGTATCAGTACAAGCTTTTATGATTGTCAGTGGAAGATTATAGTGAAAATTGTTGATCCAGAAAAGCCATCAAGAGGCATGTGACACTTGGTCTGTGAACTGGATGAATGCAGCGTTTAATTTTGACGTAATTCGATAAGCCAAGAAGAGCCAAACAGCTAGGTTAGTTTTGAGGCTCTAGGTGCTTCAGGCCGTTCGAACTTCGATGGTGGTCTATTTTTTGAAATTTGAAAATTGAAAAATGAAGTGAAAAATATGAAGGTTTAGTTGTTTGTAGTCTTATGGTGTTTGTAATTTCAATTGTGTTATTGATGATGTCTATGAAATGAACTGAGAAGGTTGTATTTCTTGTTCTCAAGTATTTACAATGAAATGAAATAATTTTAGATCTTGGCAGAAAATGCTAACAGTATTTTTGCTATGGCTACTAATAATTCTTTAGCTGAAAATTGGAGATAGAGCATAATGGAATCTTGAAGGGCTATGATTGTGGAAAATTTTGTAAAAGAAAGATAGTTGTATAACACGACATAAAACTATGTATTGAAAGTAAGTTATACATATTCATCCAATAATATTCGTTGACACAAAGTAGCATAAAATATTTCAAAAATACTTTAAATCTACAAGTAACTATGCGCAAACATCATCTTTTAACCAATCGTTGTCCCATAATATTCTAGAGCATATTATGACCCTCCTACCTACATATTCTATCTACATGTGTACTGAATGACATTAAAATACAAAAGATATTTCTAGACAAAAAGAAGCCATATGCTCCATGTTAACTAAGACTATGCACTTTTGAATTTCTTGATCCTAAGTTTCTATAGCATATATGAAATAATAAGGCCTCCTAGCTTTCTTTATAGGTTCATTTGTATTTGCAAATACACCATTTGCACCTCTAGCACTCAAATTTCAGTAGGCTGCACTAGCAAAACTAGTAGAAAAGTAAAATTGAAAGTACAAAAAACCTACACTATATATATATATACCTTTTTGTACAAAAAGGTATATATATATATATATACTTTTTTATATACTGAAATGAAAAATATAACCAAACTTTGAGTCAAAAAATGATACTCGATAACAAACTTTGCTCTTACTGGAAATTGTTAGTGGTGTGTAAGCCTTCTTAAGGTATATTTGATAAAATTGAAATTTGAAATTTGAAATCTAAAATCTAAAATCTAAAATTTGAATCCATTAAATTAATGAATTGTTAAGTACTAAATTTGATACATTTAAGTGCATATCATATGATGACATATTCCTAATTATATACAAAATATCATATATATATATATATATATATAACTTTGCAGATTTAGACATATAAGATTGATAACACAATAAAAATTTTAATAAATTTAATATCTCAAACACAAGTATATATAAGAGTTCAAATTGGTATAAATGTAGCATAATCTTGAAAAAAATATATGGTAATTTTAATCATATTTTTGGTTCCATATCTTTCAAATATATGTGTATTATTCACTACAAATTTATATGTGTAATTTTACCGCATGCGTATTTTTTGCGCCAAACTTTTAATTGTATTTTTGAAAAAAATCCATATAATATGTGTACATATAATATCCACTATTATGCATGTCTCGTTTTTTGCTAACTATTGCATTAAAAATCATTATCCTAAAATTCATTGAGATGTGATGTTAACCATTTTTCTTATATATACACACATATTAGATATACCCAACTTTTGAGCCCTCGATTGCTTTATTTTTCTTGCTGCTTTTGCTTGTGTTAGTTATTTCTTTTATTAATTTTTGTTAATTTGAAGCTAATGAACTTATCATGTATGGTTTGTCTTGATTTTTTTTCTTTTGCATGGTTAAGAAATCAAATTTGTTGAGCGAAACTTTTTTATTGCTTTTTTTATTTTTTTCCTGATCTTTATGTGAATATTTACTTAACATTGTATTCTTTTCTTCGTTGGTTGTGTTAGATTTGCTTTTCCAATTAGATCTTTTTGGAGAATAATATGAATTTTGCTTTTATTTTGGTGTTGCTAATTTAGTTTCAACACTCTGATTGATTAAACCTCTGGTTAGCGACAATACTTGGAACTTAGTGTTTGCTTCAATTGTTTTTGGTGTTTTAGGATATTTGCATAGTTAGAATTGCACTTCTTAGTTTTAAATTTTTTTTCATTGTTTATGTTTTTTAATTGGATGTGCATAGTTAAATTTGGTTAGCATGAACACTGATATTGTGAGTTTGGTACGATTCTAAATTAATCAAGTATCTAACTTTTGTTCAAACCTTTTAACAGGTGATGCAATCAATAGACTTTTTATTTGAGTCAACATGAGCACTATCGATTTCATGCTGAAGTATCATACTCTCAGTTTTCATATCAAACTAAAAACCATGATCATTTGCCCTACATGTCACTATAAATAATATATGCTATTGTTTTTAATTGTGGTTAGTTTGATATCATTAGATAGCTTATGCTATTTTCAGTATTAAATATTATAATTTTTTTTGTTCAAGGAGAGACTCCAAACCCTTACAAGAGGGAAGGAGAAAGGGAAGGGATTAGAGCAAAATTATAACTATATCAATTAGACTAGCATTTAGTAAAAAATGCTTAACTTTCCTTCAGTAATAATTTGTTGGTTCTTATGTCTATTTTTTATTAATTAAAAAAGGGAAAATCGTCCAAAACGTCCCTTACATTTTGTAAAGTGACTTTTTTCGTCCCTCACTTTTAAAAGTGTAATTTTATGTCCCTTACATATTCACATCGGTCAAATTTAGTCCCTGACTAGGTTTCCGATCATTTTTTGGCCGGAATCCATCACATGCAAGGCACGTGATTATTTTTGAAGGGTAAATTTGTCAAATTATATTTTACATAATCTAATCTATAGTTTTCCACATTTTATAAAACAAATTTTTTCGTCCCTCACATTTTATAAAATGATTTTTTCATCTCTCACATTTCACAAAATAAATTTCTCCATCTCTCACATTTCAAAAAATGAATATGTCTATCCCTCACTAATTATGTGTGTGAGGGAAACCCTAAAAAAAAAATATGTGTGTGAATACATTTTGTTTAAACACATGTATATGTCTATTTGATTTTGCTTAATAATACGAATAGCATAAATATATGTATGTGTCTATTTGATTTCACTTAATAATACGAATACCATATATTATACATGATCATTTGATTTCATCTGGTATTAGCTAGTAAAAAATCTTGCATTCATTGTCAAGTTGGCCAAAAAAGCTATTTT
>NC_040044.1:16280568-16311322 GCF_003713205.1 Coffea eugenioides
TTCAATCCCACTGAAAGATTATCATGGCAGACTCGGGATTAATCCCACTGACCAATTCATCACACTGGAGCAAATCTTTGGATAATTTTCCAAGCAAATCTTATACAGTTTCTTCATACATACCAGCATTTTCATTTTCACCGCCACTAGCCGTGGGTCAGTCCCACTAGTGAGTATTTTCATTTTCACCGCCACTAGCCGTGGGTCAGTCCCACTAGTGAGTATTTTCATTTACACTGCTACTAGCCGTTGGGTCAGTCCCACTAGCGTGCATTTTATTTTCATTGCCACTAAACATGGGTTAGTCCCACTAGCGTGCATTTCATTTTCTCTGCCACTAAACATGGGTCAGTCCCACTAGTGCGCATTTTATTTTCATTACCACTAAATGCGGGCTAGTCCCCTGTTTTAAAGTTTGTTCAGGTCAGTCCCATGATTTAAAAGTTTGTTCGGGTCAGTCCCATGATTTAAATTTTTGGTTCAGGTCAATCCCATGTTTAAATTTCTTGTCTGGGTCAGTCCCATTTCAAAATTATTTTGTTAAAGGGGTCAGTTATCATTTCAAAATCGGCAGTCGTTCGAGTAGCTGCAGCCGAATAACACAGGTAAGTATTTGGTATCTATTTCTTTGTCTCAAGTTTTTCCAAAACTCAGACAAAGAGGGGCAAACTGTAGACACCAAATTAGTACTCTTTTATTTATTAATTTTTGTTTAATTTATCTCAAAACTTCATTTTTTAGCATTTTGGACATCAAATCTTTTAATTTAGTTTTATTTGTTAATTTTATTCATTTTTGCTTATTAATTTTAAGACATTCAAGCATTAAGATTTTTCGAAAAAAGAGAATTACTCACAAAAAATATTCTTTAAATTTTTAGATTCAATTCATGAAGGTTTGTTGTTTATTTATTTTGTTAAAAAAAAAAGAAAAAGAGAGAGCTCATGCACCATGCTGCGCTGGATCCCAGCTCCTTCTCAATATTTCATTTTAAAGCAGAAGCATGAAACGAAAAAGAACAGAAATTTGCAGCGGTTTCTTTGAGCCCAACCTTATCCAAAGATGCCATCCAATGGCTCAGATCTTTGGTAATAATCTACCCTTCATCCTCACCTTTGAGGTGAGGGTTTTAGGGACTTAGGGGGTTCCTATAAAAGGAAAAACAGCCGCAGCCAAGAGGAGCTGGGAGCGAAGTCTGATGAAGTTGGCGGCTGGAGAGAAAAAACAAGAAAAGAGGAGCTGAGGTAGGAAAAAGAAAAGGAAAAGGAAAACAGAGGGGAAGCTTCGTGAAGGTCTGGAGGGTGGACGGCTGTGCTAGATAAGAAAAAGGAGAGAAAAAAGAGCTGAGGGAGGTTAACGACGGCTAGAGAAAGTTGAGGAGATGGGGTGAGAAAGGCTTGGAGAGAAAAAGCAACTAAGAAAGAGAGGGAATAAGGGAAGAAAAGAGGAGCTTTTACTATGAAAAAGAGAGAAGGGTTTTGGAGAAGATCTAGGGAAGTAAAGGGGCGGTAGAGAGAGATCTGAAAGGAAGGAAACAGCAAAGGAAAAGGGAAAAAACGAGGGTAGGTTAATCTTTTTCCATCAGGCTGACGATTCAGCCCATTTTTTTCCTAAATTCTGGTCTCGATAGTGGTTATTTTGTCACGGATTCTCCAATGCTGCTGCCGCTGCAACAAATTTGCCTGGGCGTTGTTTTTCCAGAAACCAGCATCACTTTCCTGAGTTTTCACGTTTGATTTACTTCACCGACGTTTGCAGGTGACTCTAGCCTTTCTTGCTGTCATTTTCATACCATTTTGGGAAGATCTGGGGTTCATTGCATGAATTTCTTCCTTGTGCACGCATGTTTTGTTTCCTGTCTTTGTGGTTTCATCTCTGGTTCTGTGTAGAGACCCGTTTGGTAACTCGTTTTGGCTCTATATCTCTGTGTTTGGATCGTGTGTTGTTATAGCTCATGAAACCCAGGGTATAGGAATCATTTCTAGCCTCCTTTAGTCGATGATTAGTCCTCAGATTTGCCGAAAGGAGATTGTAGAAATTTTTCAGATTTTGCAGGCTCTTTTCCTCTAAATTTCGTATTTAAACATGAGAGTTTTGTGGTTTAAAGTGGAGAGAATGTGCGGTTATGTTGTAACTTTGATTCATGTTTTCGTTGATTGAAGCCATTAGTGGTGTTTGAATGAACAAAACCAGAAAACTGCAGAAAGCTTTCGGCTTTATGATTTTCGTCATGTTTGGATTCCTAATGCTCCCCTGGTTGCTGTTTCTTTTGTGTTTTTGCGATGTTGATGATGGGTTTTAGCAATGAAAGGCTTAGATAACATGGTTTTTGTTGGTTTGGAAATGGGTTGGAATTTCTGGTTTCGAATTTTGCATATTTGAGCAGCCAGTTCACGTTACCTTTCTGCATTTTGTGTCCGAGAGTGTCTGTTGGGTGCCTCCCCTCTCCTTTGCCTCATATTCTCTCATTTCTGGCCTTGGACAAATTGGGAACTGCATTAAATCATTTCCTTGGTATGTTAAAATTGTATGAGAAACTAAAAGCTGCTGCATTCTCTTCACCGTTTTCTTTCTCGAAGCAGCCCGCAAAGCTGAGCTTCCTTTTGTATGTTTAGATGCTAAGCTCCAGTAGGCTTTTGTTTAGATCAAAGTTTTGATGTTTGGTTGAATTTGTTTTTGTTCGAAGTTGTGTTTTGAGGCTAAGATCCGTGCTTGAAAATGAAAACTGGTAGCTAGTTGTTGCAGAATTTTCTTAGCAGCTGCCGAGAGTTATTGCAGAAGCTTCCACCGTAGCCTTGCATGAATAGATTGCAGAAATTTGCATGCAAAAATGACTTCTAAAATTGCACTTTGCTCCCCTTAGCTTCTATCTATGCTTCTATGGCCCCAGTAATTGGAAAAACCAATCAAATTGACCCCCCTTGAACTTTCTTTTCCTTTCAATTGGATCCTAATTTTGTGTGTGACGACCCCACTTCTCCCAAGGGCGAACCCAAGGGTATCGGCGGGCCGCCTGCCTAGCTCGCGCCAGGACTCAAAACTTAAAGCAATAAAAGCCAGAAAATCCAAATGAGTACTATACATACTATATACAATCCCAAAAGAGTTATAATTACATTCTCCAAAAGTACATGCTCTTACTATTACATCCGTATACTTACAACCAAAACCAAAAAGGGAGACCCTAAGAAGGGTCCTAATACAAACCACCAGAATAAAAACAAACATCCTAAAAGTTCAACTATTACAAGCCAATCTACTAAACTAGCGTATGAGCCCCAAACGTACCCGCGTCGGCCCCTGCTAAGGAAAACAAACGGAATGGGGTAAGCTAAAAGCTTAGTAAGTAAACAGGGGCAAAAGCGTAAATTTCACGTAGCAACATTTACACAGTAAGAGTAAAGCAAAAGCAGAAAAGTAACATCACATAATAAGGATACGGGTGGCTCCAAAGCCAATTCATTTGCCATGCTTGATCTCCTGTCGACACTCCGTCGACCATAAATAAGGTCCGTAGAACTTCACTTGTACACCCACCGACACCTTATCACCCTCACTGGCCAGTCACCTCACAAACTTGCCCAGGCGAACGAAATCACAAACTTGAGCTTTAATCATAAGCTCGGGTCACAAACTTGGTGACCTCAAACCAAGTTGGACTGACTTCGACCAAGCCCTAACCGGCTCGAATAGTCCATCTAGGTATTGAGTTCAACCGCAAACTCACAAAATTCACAAAAGTATTCAAAAGTCACCCCGAGCCACAAGCTCAAGGGTTTTTGTTCCAAAATTTCTCACATACATATGTCATGTACAAATTGGTGCGTAAATTAGGGTCTAGATCGAGTGCGATAAAGTACACCCTCGCCTAGGTACCCTTTTTACACATAACGAAACACATAAACAACTAACACATAAGAGCGGCCTGAATACTTACTCAAAATACCAAAAGTAGTATAAAGGCGGAATTCACTTTGTGTGTTGGCTAGTAGTGGGCCCCACCGGCACCGCCTAGCTCACCACTGTCTGAAATCGAAGATTATGTCACAATATATCACAAACGGCAACTAACGTACTTGAAATAAGCCAAACGGCAAAATTGGCACGCGCAAGTGCGGAAACGGCAAAACGGCCGCACACATCCGCGCAGAACGGCAAACGGAAATGGCCAAATCGGCCATCTCAAACCGTTTTGGTCAAAATTTAGGCTAGGAATATCGGATCAAGGTACATGAGGTACCGTTACGAAGCTAAGAGGAAGGGCTCCAATGTTCATGAAGACATCGCAACCTAGATCTCAATGGGTATAGGTGAAAATTGCGTGAAACAGTTCCAGCTGTTTCATTGCGAGTTACCAAACAGGCCCTGTTTGCAAGGCCGTAACTCACGACTCAGAAATTGAAATTAAGAAATTCCAAAGGCATTAGGAAGCTGAGACATAAGGCTAAAACTTTCATGTTTTGGCCAAGACCTGAATCTATTCAGAACAAAACAAAATTCGAGTGCCAAAGTACCCGTCAGAACTGTCCAAATACAAGGCAGTTCTGACGAGCGATATTGTTTTGATCATAACCGGAGCTACGGAACTCGGTTTTCGACGTACTTTATACTGTTTCGAAGCTGAGATCAAGATCTAAACTTCTTATGAAGGAGTCGGCACCCAGATCGAACTCTATAAAAATCGAAAAGTCATGGGCAGAAACAAAATCAGAAAACGCGTAGAACCAGAGGGTCAAAACAGGCTTGAGCATTTCGTCGATACCTCAGGCTACGCTAATCTGATTGACCTGAAATTTTGTAGCCATACTCAGGACTCAAGGGGCTACGACTTTCATGTTTTACGAAACTTCTGAATCAGAACGGAACATTAAGAAAAATGGAGCTCAAGTTCAGGTTCTGGGTTGCCCTGTTTACCCATTTTGCCGGTTTCAAATGTCGCAAACATATGGTTCGTTTTCATGGTTCTTATGCAGGTTTTTCAACCACTTTTGTACCAAATAAACACACATATACTAACATCTAACTGGCCTACAAATGGTCCGAAATTCCCCTCCCAAGTCAATACCAAATTTAACAATCATCAACCACAATCCCTAACCAAATTTCATTTGCACCAATGAACTTAATCCAACCTCTCACTAACCAAACTCTATCTCACTAACCATAAGCTAAGCTAAATTAGCCTAATGGAGTTTAGGGTTTCTTAACCCAAATCAGCTTTTTGCAAGTAACCAACCAAATCAAGTGAGGCAATTCATCAAACATAACCACTACAAGTCCATTTCTCAACTAAAACAAGTAAGGAAAGCATTAGCAAGAAACCCAAATTCTTTCCTCTTCTTGGCCGAATTTTCAGCAACCAAATAACACTAAAATTAACCAAAGTACTCCATAAAAACATGTGATAGGCATAAGAGGTACCACAATCAAGCACAACTAGGGTCCTATGCCAAAATAACCACTAGTTCATCAAACAATAATCAACTTAAGTCTTCAACTAGACTTTCTTACCTTTGATTCAAGCTTTGTAGATGATCACCCACAACAATCAAGTGCTCAAGTTGTTTCTCCAAGATCCAAACTCAAGATTGAAGAACAAAAATGATGCACCAAAGCAAGCTTTCTTTTTTCTTCTCTTCTCACGGCTCTCACTCTCTCTCTCGGCTCTTCCTTTCTTTTTTTTTCTTAGTTTTGTTTTCTCTTGTTTCTTATAAGTTGTAAGACAACATATAGTCAAAGCTTTGGGAGATATTTCTTATAGCTAACCAATCACAAAAATGCTTTATTTGTTGTTTTCACCCTTGCACTTCAACTTTCTCTTTCATATACATTTTCCCTCAAACATTTGATAACCTTTCAATTTACTCCATAAGTCATAACTTAATCTAATCTAAAACATATAATCACGCTTAATTATTTCACTAATCACTTTCTCATCTTAGTCACTTACACTTAAGCATACTTTATCCCACATAAAAGTAGTTAAACAATAACTTTTTTGTCAAGGACAAAATTAGGTTTAAACCCACTTAAAACTTCTAATAAATCATAACATTAGGGATTTTGCTCACTTAGGGTTTCTAACCTTCTTAAAATTAATTAACCTATACCAAATGGATTGAATCCTATACCTTCCCACACTAGTGGGTCCCACATCCGATATACGTTCTTAATTTCTCAAAAACTAACTAATACTAGAAAAATCATCTAAGAACTATATTTACTCATAAATTAGGGTTTTCTTCTTAGCCCTAACCCTAATATCCACTTATGAACGGTCTGGGTCCTCACAAATTCGGCCTCTAGCTAGGACCTTAAAATTCGGGCAGAATGCTCCCACAAAAACCCTAATTTTCTGAAAATTTCTTCCAAACCAGAAATTGGTTGCAATTAATCACTTTCTCCACCTCCTAGAGTCATTATATACCATTTCCAATCAATCATAGATAGCCACACAATCATGCTTATATTAAAACAGAAAAATCCCAAAAATAATAAAACTTCATCACTTCAACCACAAATCAAGAAATAATCCATAAACTTGCATCTCATACTACCACTAAGCATGATTTAAGCATCAATTAAGGAGGAGGGTGGTTCTTCACAACTCACCTTAGAAACAAGAGAGAGAGAGCAATAGGTCCTCCTAGCTTTCCAAATCACTCCACCAAACAACTACTAACACTATTGAAGAGGTTTTATGGAGTAAGTTCAAGTTTCAATGGTTGGTTTGATGATTTGGAGCAAAATGGAAGCAAAACTTGAAGAGTTTCTTCCTTTCTTTTTGAGAGAGAGGGCCGGCCAACAAGGGAGAAGAAATGGAGAATTTTTGGTTGTTTTTTGATTTAATTAGTCAATTGGTAAGACCATGAATAGTGGTCTTAAGGGTAGACCACTCAAATGGTGACACTTGTCATCTTTTGTTAAATACCTACCTAACTTGTCTCTCTCATATCAATCCAAATTACAACCTCTACTTATCTCTTAACACCCGATAAATTAATTCCAGTATCCAAAACTTAACCTAGTTGGCCGAATTTTTCCGAACTTTTCGTACTATTGGGTCCCACGTCTGGTATACGCTCTTAATTTCTCAAAATCCATTTGATACTAGAAAAATCATCTAAAAACTATATCTGCTCCTTAAAAATATCTAGAAATTTTTCCTACTCACGAAAATGCAGAAAACAAGCCATGAAAAATAATAAAACCTAGAAAATGGAAAATTACGGGTTCTCACAGATTCGCTAATACTTTATCTTTATAATTATTTTAAAACGTTCACCTTCTATAAGAAGATAGAAGAGGTTGAGGGCGATGAGCTAGATAATCTCATAACGTAGAAGGCGACCGAGAGTCGGTCGTCGACCAAAATCCTGGATCTAGAGGCGAGGTTGGGGAACAAGTGGCTACTGCCATTAACCGAATGACAGACATTCTGGAACGTTTAGCTAACCAACTAGGTCATGGAACTGTAAACCAAACTGTAAACCTTGAGGGTAGGGAGGATAGAGCTCTAGATCGCTTCCAAAGGTTTTCCTCACCTAAGTTCTCTGGAGGGTCCGATCCGAAAATGGCTGAGGGATGGTTAGAAAGAATTGCTGATATTTTTGCTGCTCTAAATTACACGGAGGAGAGGCAAGTGGCCTTTGCTGTGTTTCAGTTCGAGGGAGCTACTCGATCCTGGTGGAACATGATAAGGGCCAGGTGGGATAGAGAACAGACTCCTAGGACTTGGGTGAACTTTACTCGCGAGTTTAATGCTAAATTCCTTCCTCCGCTAATCTAAAGAGAAAGGAAAGATGATTTCATCAAGTGTAAGCAAGGATCGCTAAGTGTCGCAGAGTACGAGACACTATTCATCAAGTTGTCAAAGTTCGCCCCTGAGTTGGTGGCGGCCGAACAGAGGAGGATAAGGAGGTTCATTCAAGGTTTAAATATGGAAATACAAGAAGGTTTAGCAGCGACCCAAATCACCAGTTTTAGTGATGCAATTGAGAGGGCTCAGAGAATTGAAAGTGCAAAGGCTCAAGTGAAGGCTTTTAATGCAAGAAAAAGGAATGCTCCTAGTGGTAGTCGTGGTCTAGTGGATGCGAATGCTCTATCTCCCAAGTTTGGGAGAGGAGTGAGTGAAGTGAACACCTCGGGAAATACCAAGAGTGATGATGACGAGAGGAGCTACATCGAGAGGGGCATTTTCTAGAGGGACGTCAAGTGGAAGGGGACAGTCAAGGAATATCTCACAAGGAAGCCAAGCATCAACTCCTAGTATGTATTGTAACTATTGTGGGAAGACTAATCACACGGAGAATAGGTAATTAAAAAAAGAGGAAAAATGCTTGAAGTGTGGAAGTAGTGATCATCAGCTGGCTGCGTGTCCTAAGGCTCAAGAGAGAAGTGGATTTTGTCAGACGGACAAGCCAACCCCTAGTCAGGCTAGTGCAGTGGGGAATCGACCGAGAGTTCCAGCAAGTTCCCAATCCAACGGAGGTTGTCGAAGGTACTATCCCTATTTTTCATCGTTTAGCTAAAGTCTTAGTTGACCCTGATGCTTCGTATTCGTTTGTGAATTCTGCTTTTATGTGTGGGGTAAATATAAAGTCGGCTGGATTACCTTATGACCTAGAGGTTAGAACACCTACAGAGAAACCAAAGGCTGATTACGAATCAAGTATATCAAGTATATAGGAACTATGAAATCTAGGTTGGAGAAAGGAAGTTATTGGTAGACCTAGTAAGTTTGGATATCAAAGGGTACGATGTTATTATAGGGATGGATTGTTTAACTCGATATCAAGCTAACTTGAACTGTAGGATGAAAATTATGAAATTTTGCATTCCGGGGGAAGCAACGTTAAAATTGGATATGAAGGAAAGATTAGTTTCGTCTGCCCTCATTTCGGGACTTCGGGCTAGAAAGTTAATAAGGGAGTTCAAGGTTATTTGGCTTTTCTAATAAACTTCCAAGTGATAAAACGAAATTGAAAGATGTGCCAATAGTGAGAGATTATTCCGATGTTTTTCCTAAAGAGTTAGAATCCTTACTTCCCAATCGAGAGGTGGAGTTTAAGATTGATTTAGTGCTAGGGACAGCTCCAATTTCTAAAACCTCGTATCGGATGGCCCTTGTGAAACTTAAGGAGTTAAAGATTCAATTACAAGATTTGTTAGAGTGGGGATTCATTAGGGAAAGTGATTCGCCTTAGGAAGCGCCCGTATTATTTATCAAGAAAAAGATGGGACCGATTTTAGCATAGACTATTGAGGGCTGAATAATGTGACAATAAAGAACAAATATCCTTTACCGCTTATTGATGAACTGTTTGATCAGTTGCAAGGGTCGGTAGTATTTTCTAAATTGGATCTCAGGTAAGGGTATTATTAGTTAAGAATTAGGAAGGAAGATGTACTGAAAACTACTTTTAACTCGAGATATGGGCACTTTGAGTTTGTGGTGATGCCCTTCGGATTGACTAATGCTCCTACCGCATTCATGGACTTAATGCAGCGAGTCTTTAAGCCATATTTGGATCAATTTGTGGGGGTGTTTATAGATGATATTTTCGTGTATTCTAAAATCCGAGAAGATCATGCCCGACACTTGAAGATAGTGCTATAAACCCTAAGAGAGCACGAATTGTATGCTAAGTTTACTATGTGTGAATTCTGGTTGAAGGAATTGTTCTTTTTAGGGCATAAGATTTCTAAGGATGGGATTTCTGTAGACCCAGCTAAGGTTGACTCTGTTATTCAATGGAAACAACCAGAGACTCCTATAGAGGTTAGAAGTTTCTTGGGTTTAACGGGATATTACCGCTGATTTATTAAGGACTTTTCAAGGATTGTTGGGCCACTGACTAATCTGACCAAGAAGTATGGCAAGTTTATGTGAAATCCTAAGTGTGAAGTTAGTTTACAAGAGTTGAAGAAGCGTTTGACAATGGCCCCGATATTGACATTATCAAATGGAAAGGAAAGATTTACGGTTTACTCAGATGCCTCTAAGGAAGGATTGGGTTGCGTTTTGATGCAAAATGAGAAAGTTATTGCTTATGCCTCCCGAAAATTAAAATCCCATGAACAGAATTACCCAACTCATGATTTGGAGTTAGTTACAGTCATTTTCGCGTTGAAAAAGTGGAGACATTATTTATATGGGGTGACATTTGAGATTTTTACGGACCATAAGAGTCTTAAATATCTATTTTCTCAAAAGAAGTTAAATTTGAAACAGAGGCGATGGGTAGAATTTCTTGAGAATTACGACTGCACCATTAATTATCACCCTGAGAAGGCTAATATAGTAGTGGATGCGTTAAGTCCAAAAGTGGCAGGGTTAATGGTTAGAGAGTGGAATATGTTGGAGAAGGTGAGCGAGTGGAATCTTTGCCTAGAGAGACAAAAGGTTGTATTTGCGAATTTGGCATTAAAGTCTCCTTTGTTAGAACGCTTTAAAGAGGCACAAGAGAAGGATGATATGGTGAAAAAATAGTTGGAAAAAGTACAGAAAGAGGGAATCCAGGATTTTAAAGTAGGATCTAAAGGAGTACTGAGATTTCAAAATCGAATCATGGTGCCCAGTGAGGAAGGAATAAGGAGGGAAATATTGGAGGAAACGCACCAATCTAAGTATATGATACACCCTAGGAGTAATAAGATGTACCAAAATTTAAAAGGGTTGTATTGGTGGGATGGCTTGAATAAGGTGTAGACACCAAATTTTTTAGTTTAGTTTTATTTTTATTTTTAGTTTCTTATTTTTATTTTTATTTTTATTTTAAGACATTTTAGCATAAAAATTTATCAAAAAAGAAAATCATTCACAAAAAATATGTTTTATTTCTTTTAGATTCAAGTTTACTGTTTATTAATTGAAAAAGGAAAAAGAGGGAAAATCATAAATCAAACACAAAAATTTTAGTATTTTGTTGTTGTTCCTAGTTTTGTTCATTTTATTCGATTTTACTTAAATTGTTATCTTTTCGTATTAATTAACTGATTCGTTAGGAAATGAAAAAAAAGAGAGAAAAAGAGAGCTCATGCATGTGTGAGCTGGATATGATCCAAGCTCTCAGCTTAGAAATCATGCGCGAAAAATGCAGAGGAAATGTAGCTTTGTCCTATTTTATTTTCCACCATTGTTCCACTATTTTTTCTCACCATCGGATCTTTCTCATACCCTTCTATCTGGCCTTCATCTAAGAGGCTCAAATTCATGTGAAGAAAGCGCCATCTGATGGCTTAGAAACCCGTAAAAGGAAAAGACAGTAAGCTGGCCCATTGGATGTTAGGGCTAAGAGGTCTTTGTACTATAAAAGGAAAGAAGGAATGCGTGAGGAAAGGGGGCGCGGATGAAGTAAGAGGTTTGGCAGCTAGGGTTTGAGAAGGCTAGGAGGGCTGGATAAGGAAAAATAAAGGAAAAGAAAAGAGGGGAGAGAGGTTTTGGTGACGGCGGATAAAAAGGGACGACTGAGTTTGAGAGAATGAGGAGCGGGGAGTGTGCCTGACGGCGGAAAAAAAAACAGCGAAAGGGAAGGAAGAAAAGAGTGAGTCTGAGAGATAGGGAGAACGGCTGATGAAAAGAAAAGGACACGGAAAGCTATGGGCAAAGCAAGAAGGAAAGAGAGGAGCTGAGGGTTTGAGAGGAGAATGACGGCAGGGCTGAGGGAGAAACAGGGAAGTGAGAGAGATAGCTAGAGGAAAAAAATGGAAAAGAAAGAGCTTCAGGTGAAAAAAGAGAGGAATTGCAGGGAGAATCTGTACGTAACGGCGGAAAGAAAAACCACGGAAAAGGAACTCATCACCACCATTATTGCCGAGAGCTTTACCAAGAACGTGACTGTAAGGCTTTCTGTTTGCTTTGCTTTATTGATAGTTTCTATTAATGATGGGACTGTGAGAAACCTGGATGTTGTTCGGTGCTTTGATGACTGATGTTGAGGTTCCTTTTGTGAGTATGGCCTTTTGTTCTTGGGTTCTTAGATTAAGAGTTTGCTGCAACAAGATTGAATCTTTCGACTTGTTGCAGCAGTTCGAGCATGTCGGCTTCTTTTTCCTTGTTTTGCTGCAACGGTTACTCATTTGACCTGTTTGTTTTGTTGTCTATACTTGAGTCAAATACCATGAACAACCTCTGGTGTTAAAATGTGTCTGGAAAAGTCTTTAGCTTTGAAACTAATGAGTGAATCTGAGGTCTGACGAGCTCCTCCTATGCTCAGTTTTTTTTCCATTCGATGTACATTCAATGTTACCTTTTGGTGATAGCTGTAAGAAGCTTGGTAAATATTTGGGATTGTTTTTCTGGTTAAGATTATCGCATGCTATCAGTTCAAGTCAGTGAAGAAAATTGTTTTTTTTTTGTGAATGCACTTTGGAACTGGGAGGGGCCTAAATGTTAGCCATGCGTTTGGTATTTATTTTCTGATTTGGGTTCCATTTTGTTAGTTTGAAGTGTTCAGTTTTGTTAAGTGATGTCGAGTGATGGTCTTTGCTGAAGTTCCTGGAATGATTTGAGCTTTCCTTTGGGTTGCTTGTTGTTTGATCGTCGTTTCATGCACTTGCTGCCTGCAATTTAAAGCAGCAATCTACGGTACAACAGTGGGCTGCAACAGGGCATCTGTTTGTTGCAGCCGCTGCTAGACGCATTGTTTGATGGATTAAAATCTAAGTTTGCGTGATGTTTAGGGGTTTGTTTGCTATTTTTGAGTTGCGTAGTGATGTGAGACGGATCTAGACGAACACCAAGTTGGGGTGATTGGCGAAACTTTGACCCTTCTATAATCACGAGCCACGAACTAAGGAGATTCCTTAACCCACGACTAGCAAATTTAGTGAACCAAAAGTATGGATAGAAGAACGCCACAATCAAGGAGACTACTTGATTGATAAGTTCGATGAACAACTTGAGATTAATTCTCAAGTATTCAAAGGAAATTCTCTTGAGGCAAGAGAGAGTGAAATAACTCACATATATTTTATAAAATCTGAATTCTTCCCCTAATGAATGAAAACCTAGGCTATATATAGCCTTACAAGACAAAACCCTAACTCGGCTAGGCTAGGCCTTTGGCCCGATTCCACTACTCAAATCCACTATCTAATGGTCAGCTTATAATTGATCCAATGAAGGCTTTAAGCTGGCCCAACATAACCCAATAAAAGCTAATTAACCAACTTAAGTTATAGTGAGCCTAGACTCTATAAATCGGATTCAACTCAACATGAGGTCTTGGACCGAATTTATTCCTAGCAAATAAAATAGGAATCTAGAAAATAAACTACTAACTATTACTAAAAGATTCAATTTCTTGCAGCCCAAAACATGGCCCATAAGCGGCCCATATTTCGTATCATTCCCCTCCTCTTGAAAAAGATTTGTCCTCAAATCGTGTTTGGAAATGAATAGTACTACAAGAATTGGCAGTATGAAACTTCAAATCTCCACATATTGGCTCTCTTAGAATGAATGATACTTGCATACGTCATGATTATTGTAATTCGGTGCACATGTCTCTTGGTTAGCTTGAAAATGCTCACAATCTGCCATGGAAAACTCAAGGCTTGACTCCAACCACTCCAAAGCTCTCTAATCAGTCCTGTGTCATGAATGGTCGAATTTGGACCTACACAATAAATCACACGATTAGCATTTGTAGGTATAAAATCACTTGATAGCTTACCATTCACATTCACAAGATAAGGATCTTCATAGTGATGCTCAATCAGGTTAGAAAAGTCCCGGACATGATTTTGCAAAGTTACAAAATTCATTGCAAGTTGTTATTGGTATGGCCTATCTTGCACAAATGGAGTAAGATCGAGATAGGCAGCTTCTGAACCTTCAAATTGAAGAATAAAATCAGGTTGTAAGGAATCAGAATTTGGACCAATGAGGAAAGGATTGTCACCAACAAAATAAGAAGGAAATTTATAACAAGTTTCAAGTGTAGAAACTCCCTTTGAAACTTCATTATTCCTCCCAACAAGTAAATCAGGCTCATGGTTGACGTTGAACATCAGTGGATGACAAAGAGAGACAACACTTAAGGTGCAAACTCCATGAAAAGTTTGATATTCACCAATGGATTTAGGCATAGAACATGCCAAGATCAACTCAATTTTTCCTTGCTTAACCTGCATAAAAGTAGAAACACTAAACAAAGTAGAGTCAAGATCGTTAGAAAAAACATATGGTCTCACATCCTTTCCCACAATCAGCTTACTCTTAGAATTTTTAATCTCTTGTTCATGCTCAGTAGCTGATTTTTTCCCCTCATTATTCTCAACCTCTTTCTCCTTTTCAACTCCCTCGAATTTTACCTCTTCAGTCACAATTCTCTCCTCCAGCTCTTTCTTCATACTATAACGCTCATGCTCACTCTTCATGTATGCTAGATCAATACAAAGTTGCTTAGAGTTAAGCGACACAAGCCTGGTACGACGGCCATTAAATGTGAAGGAATACTTATTAGTATATCCATCATATTTGACTTCTCGATTAAACATCCACCATTGTCCCAACAGCACATGCGTCACTTGAATGGGAACCACATCACACAACACCTCATCCACGTATTGACCAATACGAAAAGGAACAAGTGTGTGCTTAGTAATCCAAATATCACCACTATCACTTTGCAGCTTGTAAGGTCGAAGATGATCAATGGTTGGAAGATTCAATTTCTCAACCAAGACAGTACTTGCGAGATTAACTTCACAACCCTGATCAATGGCTAAGCTGCAAACTTTATCCTTGATATGGCAACGTGTATAAAACCAATCATTTTTTTGAGCTTTGATGATTTCCAATTGCTCAGTTATCTCACGCAATGCCACAGTATTTACTCCTTTAGGCACAAGATGGTGAAGCTCCAGTTGAGCATTCGTTTGTCTCATACTTTTATTACCTGCAAAACTCAACAAAAATTAGTAGAACAGTCCTCACTCGCTCCCTTACGTGTTTCGCTCACTCTCGTGTTTTGCTCAAGTGTTTAAAAACACTCTAATGATGTCACCAATTCACTTCTCAAACCACTTGTTTGTTTCCTTTGAAGAAATCAGAAATTTTCTCAAGGAAGTTCAATCAAACTTTAATCAAAATAGCTCCCAATTGTATCAAAGGAACAAGGAAACAAAAAGTAGAAATGGAAAGCTCAAGTAATGAATAAGGAATGGAAGAGGAAAGAATTGATGTACAAAGAAAAAGAAAGTCCAAGTACGATGATGGAGTTCCCAAGTGCTTTACTTAATTGCCCAATTGATTTTTGGAAACAAGTTAGGTGTTGGACTTATTTGGAAATTTCCTTAAAGTCGGCTAACCAAACAGAATTATTACCAAAATTTTTCCAGATTCCCTCTCCAAAAACCTTCCTAAAGTCGGCTATAACAAATCAGAATTTGGTAGCTAAAAAAAATTTCCAGATTTCTGCTCCTTTTAAACCTTCCAAAGTCGGCTGCAAAACAGAATTTGGTAGCTTCCTAACCGCTGAAAATTTCCAGATTTGTTACCTTATCAAATCAGAATAGCTTCCACGAAAAAAATTCCAGATTTCTTGTCTTTTTAAATTCCCCTCAAAGTCGGCTGGAATTTCCTAAAAATTTTTCCAGATTTGGTAGCTTCCTAACCCCAAAATTTTCCAGAATTACCTCTTCTTAAATCCCCTCAAAATTTTCGTCCCTTACTCTCCCTCAAGAACAACAATTCGGCCCTCCCCTCTTTGCTCCACACAAGGACAGTTTTGACGCTTGGTGCTAACAATGGCTTCACAAGATGACACAAGCAACGTCACCCAAGAATACCCCAAGCGGCCTGCTCAAGAAACTCCCAAGAGGTTTACTCCTAAGCCAAGAAAGCCCCGTATGGATGCAAGGACGTACAAGAAACTGTTTATACGTAGGGAAGTACAAATCTTCAAGAATCAAGATGGTCAAGATCCTCAAAAGACTCAACGGGTGATACAAGTGATCAAGGCTCAAGGTGTGCAAGATTTTCAAGAGGAGGTTGGTCAAAACTTTTGAGTAGCCTTTTTCTTGATGTAATTTTCTGGTTTGTTGAAACAATTGCAACAAGACAGAATTTGGCAAATAAAAGTGCGGCTTCCTTCTTTGTTGTTTGCTACCCGAGTGCCCTTTCTCTTTTTCTTTTTTTCTATTTTTTTTTTGACTCTAAGAACACACAATTACTCGGCTGTTCTTGGGTAAAATTCCAGAATTTAATGTCAATCCAATGTTCTCCTTCAATCCTCCAATAATTATCAAGACATGTATCAAAGTTTCAAGACTTCAAGATTAGTTTCAAGAAACTCAAGAAACCCTAGATTATGGTAGTCCCTCTCCAAGATTCCAACCCCAAACAAGTTCAACCACAAAATCAGTTTAGGAAATTAATTAAAACAACTTGGTGGAATAAACTAAAGTTTGGACAGATTTGGCAAGAAACTTGCGCCCAAGGAAACCCTAGCGGCTGGATATTTTTTTTTTTTTTTTACTCTAAACCAACACAAAACTTCAAGAACAATATAACAAGACACCAAAATAAGAAAGAAACACAAGTTATGAACAAAGTTTTTTTTTCGGGATGAACAGTGTCGCTACAGTAGCGATGAACAGTATCGCTACAGTGCGGCGCGGTGAACAGTATCGCTACAGTAGCGATGAACAGTACGATGCTACAGTACCTTTTTTTTTTTTTTTTGTAATAACAATCGGACTTGACACAAAGAGAGACACGACCAGATTTGCAAAATAAAATTGACTAGGAAGCTTACGAACAAACTCAACGGGATATACTTGATGTCGTCGACTAGCTCTGAATACCAACTGATGTGAGACGGATCTAGACGAACACCAAGTTGGGATGTTTTGCGGAACTTTGACCCTTCTAGAATCACGAGCCACGAACTAAGGAGATTCCTTAACCCACGACTAGCCACTTTAGTGAACCAAAAGTATAGATAGAAGAACGCCACAATCAAGGAGACTACTTGATTGATAAGTTCGTTGAACAACTTGAGATTGATTCTCAAGTATTCAAAGGAAATTCTCTTGAGGCAAGAGAGAGTGAAATGACTCACATATATTTTATAAAATCTGAATTCCTCCCCCTAATGAATGAAAACCTAGGCTATATATAGCCTTACAAGACAAAACCCTAACTCGGCTAGGCTAGGCCTTTGGCCCAATTCCACTACTCAAATCCACTATCTAATGGTCAGCTTATAATTGATCCAATGAAGGCTTTAAGCTGGCCCAACATAACCCAATAAAAGCTAATTAACCAACTTAAGTTATAGTGAGCCTAGACTCTATAAATCGGATCCAACTCAACATGAGGTCTTGGACCGAATTTATTCCTAGCAAATAAAATAGGAATCTAGAAAATAAACTACTAACTATTACTAAAAGATTCAATCTCTTGCAGCCCAAAACATGGCCCATAAGCGGCCCATATTTCGTATCAAGATCATGGCAGAATAGGCAAATGAAATGGAAGTGTTGTGGTGCGTTGTAGTTGATATAGTGGGGAGTGGAACCGGCAATATGGAAGGTTGAGTGTTGGTGTGGAGAGTGGAACCGGCAAGGATGAAAGTGCTGGATTTAAAGCTTGCCCAAGGAGGTTCTATGGCTGCATGGTTAATTTGAGATGGAGGGAGGCTAATTTGGTCTTTTAACATCTTGTTCGACCTTCCACTTAAGTCCTTATTCGTAACCAAATTCCAAGATTTTACCCCAAATGAAATTTGATAGCCTATTAGTATACTAATCTCGCAAAAATTCAATTATCAAAATTTTTACGTCCTAAGCGTAATTATAAAGGGTTTTAACCTAAAATTGATTTCGTCTTAATTCTAGGTTTCCGTTGACACTTAACGTGATTAACACTTAAAATTAGCTATCGAAATTCAAAGAATTGATATTAAAGCAATACAATAATCTACAACAAGAAATACTAATCTAACTTGACAAAAATCAAATAATTCAATACTTTGAACAATCAAATTATTTGTAACTTTAAAATTGTTTTTTACATACTTATTTAAAAACAACTAATAATAAAATTTATTAAAAGTCTAAAATGCAGTTGCAACATGTGTATATATATATATATATATATATATATATTTTCAAGGTTCTCACAAAGCCTGACATTTTTTTGACCATGACATGCAATCCACTGTGGCCAGAAATTCAGGAACATTTAAAGTACAAAGAAAAACCTCAGGACAGACCCGATCTTTTAGCTAGAGTGTTTAGGGCAAAGTTTGAAATGCTGAGAGTAGAGTTGGTTGCAAAGAAAATATTTGGAGACGTTGCAGCCTATGTTTATTTTATTGAATTCCAAAAAAAAAGCTTTCCCCACGCTCACTTACTGCTTATATTGAAACTGCAGTTTAAGCCTCTTAATCCAGAAGCCTATGATAAAATTGTTTCTGCTGAGCTGCTTGATCGTAAAGAGCGTCATCATCTTTATTCTCTTGTTGTAAGGCACATGATACATGGCCCTTGTGGAAAAATGAACAAAAACAGCCCTTGTATGAAAAACGGTGTTTGCAAAAATTACTATCCAAAAGGGTATTCTGAACATATGACTCACGGTGAGGATAGCTATCCAAATTATCGCAAACGAAAGGATGGCAAAAAAATCAGAGTCAAAGGTTATGATTTGGACAATAGGTGGATCATCCCGTATACTCCATACTTGCTAGCTTTGATTGATTGTCACATCAACGTGAAAATTTGTTCAACTATCAAGTTAGTTAAGTATTTATACAAATACATATTTAAAGGCCATGATCTTGTCAACTTCCACATCATAGCTGATGAAACACCTCAAGATGTTGATGAGATCAAGGAGTTCCAGCGAGGTCGATGGGTTTCTCCTCCAGAAGCTTTGTGGCGAATTTATGCATTTCGATTGAATGAAATGACCCCTGCTGTTTATAGTCTTCAGGTTCAACTTCCTGGTCCCCAATATGTTTCCTTTAATCAAGATTCTAATCTTTCACAGCTCTTAAAAAAAATTGATTTCTCCAAACCTATGTTAACTGAGTTCTTTAGAATGAACCGTGTTAACAAAAAAGCTCAAAGTCTCAAATGTTTGTATCGAGATTTTGCTCAGCACTTTTGTGTGGACACCTGCTAAAAGAAACTGGATAGAAAGAAGCAAACACAAGGTTATTGGCAGGTTAGTCACTGTTAAACCAAGCGAAGGTGATAGGTATTATTTAAGACTTCTTCTCTCGCATGTTCGAGCTCCTGCATCCTTTGATGACTTCTTGACAGTTAATGGATGTAAACTGAATTCGTTTAGAAAGGCTGCTTTAGAGCTTGGCCTCTTAGAATCTGATTCTTTCATTGAGGCAACACTTGAAGAAGCTGTTGGTTTTCAGATGCCTTCCTTGCTTAGATTTTTATTTGCTACTTTGCTTTTGCATTGTGCTCCAACAAATCGAAGTCTTTTGTGGGAAAAATTTGAAATGGAACTTTCCAGAGACTTCGAACGAGCGCAGGTATAGACTCATTGTTCAGCTGCTGAAATAAGACAAAAGGTTTTGTTTGATATTAACAAATCGCTCCAATATATGGGGAGGCATATCAGTGACTACAACTTAATTGCAGATGCTGTTGCTCTTAGCTGTCATGAAAGCATGACAAAGAAAGTGGACAGTGAAAAGAGTATTGTGGTGTCACCAGAAGATTTCTTGATAACTTCAAAGTTAAATGCAGAACAAAAAACATGATTATGATTTGATATTGCAGACTGTTTTTTCGTCCAAAGGCCAGAGCTTTTTCATTGATGGTCCAGGGGGAACGGAAAAAATATTTTTATATCGTTCTCATCTTGCAACACTTAGATCGCAGGGATACATTGCAATAGCTGTAGCGACTTCAGGAGTTGCAGCATCACTTCTTCCTGGAGGAAGAACTGCTCACTCCAGATTTAAAATTTCATTGGACTTTTCCAAGAATAAAACCTGTCAATTGAGCAAGCAAAGCAGCATGGCACAATTAATCATTGAATGCAAGTTGTTCTTGTGGGATGAAGCATCAATGGCAAAAAGAGAAAGTATTGAAGCATTTGAAGAATTGCTGAAAGATGTAATGGAGACTGACGATCCTTTTGGAGGCAAAGTTGTAATTTTTTGGGGCGATTTTGGCCAAACTCTTCCCGTTATTCTAGGAGCTACTAAGGACCAGTTAATTCAGGCTAGCCTCCTACATTCTTCATTATGGTCTAGGATGCACAAAATAAAGCTAACACAGAACATGAGGGCTGTCTTAGATCCTGCCTTTTCACAATTCTTGCTCGCTGTTGGGGAAGGTGCAGAACCTGTTGATGCAGATAACCATATATGTTTACCAAGTCATATGGTTATACCATTCCACAATATGAAAGATTCTTTTGACAGGTCCTCTATATTTCCTGTATTTGTCGCACACTCCTGCCCTTTTTCCATCAGTATTACTACATATATCTTGCACAGGTTGCTAACAGAAACTTTTTCAACCAGGTTGATAGCTTACACGTTTCCAGATTTGAATCTCTACTTATCTGATCCTTATGAAATGATCAGTAGATGTATTTTAACTCCAAAAAACACCTCTGTTGAAGACATCAATGAAATGATGATTCAGAGGTTTCCTGGACAGCTTTTTACTTATACAAGCTCTGACCAAATTGTTGATCAGAGATTTCAGGCAGATTATGAGGATTTTTTGAATTCTCAAAATCCAAAGGTTCTTCCTCCACACAAACTCATGCTAAAAGAAAACTGTCCCTTGATCTTGCTCAGGAATCTAAATCTAGCTGAAGGATTGTGCAATGGCATAAGACTTATTTGTCGACAGCTAAGACGCCACACTATCTGTGCTGAGATAGCTTTTGGTCAGCATAAAGGGAAGAAGATTTTCATTCCCAGAATCCCATTACAGACACCTAATAATGAAAAGAATGGGATTCCATTCATCAAAACACAACTTCCAGTTCGCCTTTGTTTTGCAATGACAATTAACAAGGCTCAAGGCCAAACTCTTGACTATGTTGGTGTATATCTAAAGGAACTCATATTTTCTCATGGACAATTATACGTTGCACTCTCTAGAGCAAAAACTACTGATGCAGTTAAAGTTCTCATACTTCCAGGAACTTTTGTTGAAGTAAAAACTGACTGCAAAACAATAAATATTGTGTTTGATGAAATATTGCAGTTGTCTAATTGATCATTTGCACTCTTCATAGGTATCTTGACATTTAAATGTTGTTAGCTATTGTTTTCAGAGCTTATAATTTCCTTTTGCCTTCCAAACAGAAATTCTTGCTTATTTACTCTTATTATTGCTAATGAGTATAGGATGTGCACTATATTATCTATCAATGATGTTGAGGTCGGGATGGAGAAGTGGACAGCAAAGGTCATTGTCCAGGAGAAACAGCAAGTTACCTCATCAATTAGCACACCAACTAGGAAACAAAAATTTATCTTCATTGATTCTGAGGTATTTATTGCAGTTTAACTTCTATTCTCATAATCCTATTTGCTAAACTAAGGAGTTTAAATACTACTCATTTGTCCACCATCATAATAATTCTTTTTCAGGGATCAAAGGTTGAAGGCATCATCTTTAATGCTGATATTGCTATAATGAGCCCCAGAATAGAGGTTTACAAAAAGTACCTCATCTCTAATGCTCAGGTGAAAAGGATCCTTGATAACTTTAGAACCACTGAGCTAGCAAAGCAATGGATAATCACCAGTCGAATACTTATTGAAGAGATTGTAGACGAAGAGGATGTTATAGCTGCAAAGTTTACGTACACCAACTTTAGGGACTTGGCACAGTACATGGATCGAAAGGACATTTCTGTTGGTGAGTTTCTTCCTTTTCTACCATAACTGATCTACCTTGGTTATTATATGCTGTTAGGCTTATTTTTTAGGTTCCTCTCACTAGATATTATGGGAATTGTTATTCCTGCGTTGGATGAAAAAACAGTCATGATTAATTCAAAGGAAGCACGAGTCCAGAAGTTTGTCATTGTTAATGAAGAGTAAGAAGCCTTAATTTTGTATACAATGACTATCTGCTGCTACAGATTACAGCCTTTTCCAAGAAAATATTAAGAGTTCCTCTGTTTCAAATATGTCAGATTGCAGACACTTATGCTATCTATATGGAATGCTTTTATTGACAATGAAGGCTCCAAGATTATTTCGAACATTCAGAACTATCCTGTTCTTATTAGAAGAAGGCTAAAGGTTCAAAATTATAATGGTAAGTATAACAGTTGCCCCTTACATGTTTTGAACATCTAACCTTTTTCTATCTGTGCATTTTTTCAAATGACATATTGCTTCCCCGTTTCTTTTTTATAGGAGTAGCTCTTTCTACTTGATTTGATTCAGCAATCCTTGTAAATCCACCTGTCCAAGAAGCAAGGGAACTGAAGAACTGGTTCTGCTCTTATAATTTTCAATATTTGTTGCTTATAGACTTTATAAATTATCTATTTTTTGACAGTCAGAGATACTTAAGAGCTGGTTTCACTTTTATAATTTTCAGTCTCAGTTGCATATAAAAAAATGATATTTTCCCTATTTGGTTGACAATCTTAGTATCCTATATACAGGGCAAGTAGAAATGCCAAATACTTTGCAGACATTGTTGAAAAGAGAACATACAATCGATACAATCATGATATCTCTTTCCAAGTAGATAAAAAAATTACTGATATCTCAAATATCAGCTCAAAACACAAGGTACTGCCATGATTGCAACATGATCAGTAGATTTCAGCCTGCAAATAGTTTGACTAATTCATATACTGACTATATTCTTAGAATATGTGGGTGAAAGCATCATTCTCATTTGAACACATCTTCCAAAAATTTTGGTACATGGGGTGTGAAAAATGCTTCCGCTTCACGTCTGCGGATTATGGTGTCTTGTTCATGTGTAATACTTGTAAACAAAAGCACAAGGCTGAACCAAGGTATGATCATCATTAATTTATTTGTTACTTATCATTTCTGCTGCTACTGCTCATTATATTATCATTTCTTTTCCTCTGTTGTGCCTTATATAAAACTTGCATATTTAATAGGTGTAAATTTGATGTTGACCTCTTTGATGACACCGGAACAGTCACAGCCACACTGTTTGGTGATTTAGCTGAGAAACTGCTAACGTTCACAGCAAAAGAAGCAATGGAGCATTATTTTCAGGTTTGCTCTTACCATGCCGCATCAATACATATCTATATATGTGTGTATATATATATTCTTTTGTTTTGTACCTTGCAGAATATGGTATTACCACTTGAAATTCTGCATGAGGACCTAAAATAAAAAAAGTTCCTTGCGTACATTAGACCTGCACAAGTTCCCTTGGCTGATGCAAATCAGCGCTTCACAATGGTATACTATAAAGAAGCTTCTCATGAACAAGTTTCTATTACAGACTCTAGTGAACAGACCTTTCCTTGTCCTTCATCAGGTTATAACCTCTACTTAATCATCTTTGTTTTACAATGTGAATGAATAACTCTACAGATAAGAAGTGCTATTACATTTAATCTGTACTATAGACATATTTGTTTTTCTATGAAATAGCCAACTTACTGAGTTAGGTATGGTTACTGCTTTTCAACAGGCGGAACGTCTTTTTCCAAAGCTAAAGTTTGTCTTCTTCAAAAATTTGACGAGTCTGATGAAAGTAGGCAATTAAGCTCTGAAGCTCTTCTGAGCAGCCCCAGGAAAAAACCCAGACAAGATTAGAATAGTTCCCTTTCCAAACAAGCTACATTTTTTTTGCTGCATTCGGTGCTATGTGCCTTTTTGTGTGGTGAAGGAAACCAAGTCTCAACATTTTTTGAGCACTGTCATGCTACTGATGTGCCTATGAAATGCTATGAAATATTCATATGGCTGAACTATGTATTTCTACACACTGTTAAGCTTTGCCTGTTAATCTGCATGCCTTTCCAACTTAATTTGAAAGTACCATAATCGCTATAATGTTTCCACATCATCCCGTACCATTCATGCTGTTTGAAAGTAGCGTTGATTGCCAACAGCAAAACATTTTGCCATTCAATATATTTATCAAAGCTTTTTCACTTTCCAGTTCATTTCTTCTGATATAATGTACCATGAATTAACTGTTGGCTGCAAACATCAAACCACATTGAACCTTTCCAAGACTACCTTTTTGCATTCATTACTGATCCTACAGCTATTAGTTCAACCACTTTAAATAAATCCACTGGTTACCAGATACTCTTACAGCCCAATTAATGCTACTTGTTCTTGTTATGAAGCCTCTATATATATATGACAAGAACAACCTACTAAAATCTACAGCCTCAAAAGCCTATTACAGTTATAATAACAAACAAGTATGAAGTTCTTTGAAAGTGTTAGACCCTCCAGTCTTCCACCAAATATTACCGGCAGCATGGAATACTGTTTCTTCTTTAGGAGTAACAGTTCTAAGCAGGTACTTTTGCTTCTATATAGTTTAGTTTTTCTCATGCAATGTAAATTCTTTAATGATAACCAAAGTGTTTTCAAAATAATTAGATATTCCTTGCTCAGTTTCTGCTGCTTCTAAGAAAAACCAACAACGTACGATAACTATTTGAGAAGGCTATAGAACATGGACTACCAGTATTTTAGAAACTTGGTTTGGAGAAGGATGGCAAGA
Source organism: Coffea eugenioides (assembly GCF_003713205.1). NCBI lineage: Eukaryota > Viridiplantae > Streptophyta > Magnoliopsida > Gentianales > Rubiaceae > Coffea > Coffea eugenioides. The sequence goes on from NC_040044.1 coordinate 16,305,271, forward strand.
CTTCTGCGAGAATAATATCATCCGTGAAGATGACACAATGCTCCTTCGGCATTCCGGAAACTCGTTGTTCAACGTGCTCCATTACTCAGCAACAAAAACGCATGACTACTTACCTTGGACTCATCCGCTACCTAGTCTGTTAGATACTCCAGAGCATGTTTGCCTAAAAAGTTAGTTTTTCTCGTGCTTAAACACTTCCAGATTTTTAGTATTATTCTTTTTTTATTTGCCAGCTTTGTACGTTTACCTTTTTTATGAAACACAGAACAAAGAATGCAGTGTCAGAAAGTAGCATTGGCAATGAAACCAAATTTCGTTCAAGACATAGCTGATGGTCTATCATTCTATAAGATCTTCACTCAGCAAAACCAACATAATTTTGTGAGCTTCAGTTATCTCCTGTTTTATTTTTTCATTCATTACTTTCTTTCCCAGTAATCTTTTTTTTTTCACTGAACAACAGAAAGTGCCCAAATTTGTATCCTTCTTCATACATGGTGACAAAACTCCTCTGATCACCCTAAGAACTGGAAACAAGACAATCACTCTTGGAATGCGTCGGAGACAGTTTACAACTAATTGGAACACGTTTAAGTTTGAGCATCAGCTACAATTTGGCGATGCTTTAGTATTTATCCTTGAAACAGAGTCCTGCTATACTGTCCTAATCTTCGACAAACGTGGAGTCGAAAAACTGTTTTCTTGGTACAATAAGTTCTGCATCTTCTCTGATACACCAACCGGTAGAACTTAGACAACTTGTTTTACATTTATTCTACGAGAAACGTTATCCTTCTCATATGTTTAGTAAACATATGAATGCCAACTTTTATTGTCCTTTCTTTTTTCCATACCAAATTTACCTTAGCAATTTATCTAAAATGTGCCGCAGATTTATTTCAACCATTCAGGACCATGCTTGCTTTTTTGTAAAAAGCTTTGAATAAATTTACAACCTCAATTGTCACCGCTTCATTATTCTCATATCATATGCACCTTTATGAGGCTTTTTCACAGAGCTAAAATACCATTTTATCTTTAAATTCATGCTTTTATTAAGAACAGTATGCTTATTATGACTACGGTATGATTGAAATATATTGTAGCGTAAACCAAGGAAACTATCAAACAAAAGAATACGTTAAGAAAATTGATGCCAAGTAAAAATATTATACATTTGTGTTAAAAAAATTGATGCGTTAATAAAATTGCAATCAGCTACATTTGTGTAAATACATTACTTGTAATTAATGTTCTTTAATCCTATTAATTACAGTAAATTATTTTGCCTACAAACAGTTATCTTTTCACTTTAATTGCCTACAAATTTTTTTTTATCTGTTACACTAAGGGTGGGCCAAATAATTAAGTTTATTATATTCTACCTTAATTATCTCTTTTTTAATTAATGCCAAGTTCTCCATATCATTAATTTATAATTGCAATCCGCTGCTTACCAAATTTCATGTTACATGGTAAAAAATTAATTTCTACTAACCCTTGGATTCTTGATTCAGATGGCGGTATTATTTGAAGTAATTGTTAGTTTATCCTTTTTTTCATCTTTATAATTATCTCCCCTACAATCACATAATTTATACACATCATACTGCAAATATAAATTATAGTACTTTATTAAATTCATACTCTGTAATGCTCATTGTGGGCATTACATTAATTCGTCACCGTGCGCAAGCACGGTATATTTCTGCTAGTTTGGTCCAAATGGCACACAGGATTTGTCCACAATATCCTTTGTCCTACCCCCTAACATCAGAGAGGCAATTTCAGCTACCCTAGAGCTCAAAATCATCAGCAAACTAACTCCATTCGATGGGAAAATTCTTCAAATGGGCTATTGAATTCCAAATCTGCCTATTATTTGTGTCATTCCATAGATAGGATGAATTCCTCTAGCATTGATAGTCTTCTTGACTGTTGCACCTGGGTGTGGAAAGTGAACACCTCAACCTCAGTCAAACATTTACTTTGTCTCATTTTCCTTAACAAACTATCCACAAAGTCCAGACTTAGCAAACAGAATGTTACCCTGATGACAATTACCCACTCTATAATCATCCTTCCTAGGATAATGAACATGTGTTTAATACGTGCCATCATGCTCGCCTTTGATGGAATAACTTATGTAGGAATTGTCCCTCCTTTCTGAACAGACTCAGAAATTTAAGATTTCATATCTTGGATGAAGAAAGGATGCTTAGACTCAAACGCTTCCCATGTGGCAGACATGCCTTGGGGAACCTTATTTTCTTTTGGATACCAGGCTGGCTATTTAGAAGAATAGGAACAAGTTTTTATTTGAGCTCAATATCAGGAGAATGGACCCTGTAAAAATGTGTATCAAGGAAGCATCAGAATTCTTGTTCCTAGGGCTGGGAAATTTCTCCTTTGTTAGAAGAGAAGAATCTCTTATCAAATGGACCCTCCCCATCTTACCATTTTTTCAACCTAAATACAGATGGATCCTCTAAACTAAGGACTTCAGAATCTAGCGCGGAAGGACTAACTAGAGATTGCCAGGGAAATTGAGTTGTGGGTTTCTCTAGAAAACTTGGATCAGCTTCACCTTTGATAGTTGTTGAGTGTTGGGGCTTGAGAAATGGGATGCTGTTGGTGGCCAATTAAATATTTCTCATTTGCAAGTTGAATTAGACTCTCAGGTATTAGTCAAATTATTGAAGTCCAAACTATCTATCACTCGTGAGTTGTACCCCTTGATATCTGATTCCAAGATGCTGCTATAGCACTTCCAACAAGCTACCGTGAAGCATGACCACCGGGAAGCCAACCATTGTGTGGACACATGGGCAAAGAAGGGCACCGAGCTTAATATTCTTTTTGTTTTTTATTCTTCATGCCCCGCTTTTGTATCCCCTTTGTTTATGTTAGAGGTTAATCTATTCCTGGAATGACTGTAATCTATGACTCTTAAACTCGTTTCTATATTTCCTTTTTTAATGTTAGTACTGCATCTTTCCTATCAAAAAAAATCTGCAAAAAGATAGACAACATCGAAAAAATGTTATGTAACAGAACATCTTTTTTCTTTTCCTTTTAAATTCTGTGCATCAGTAGCTAGTTTATAAGCTTCCTGAACTAAATTCCGATCTACTTCAATTAAAGTAACAAGATAGAAGGCTTGTTATGGTTACTAGATTTGGGTTGTTACGGTTTAAAGCAGCCTAGAGGTCTGGAGGATTGCAGTGGGAGTTAAAGATTGCATCAACTTCAGGACAGGGATAGAAGGAAAAAAATGAAGTCCTCTAGGGTCAATGGCTACACCTCATTTAAGTTCACTGTTCATCCACATCTTTTGATTTAATGTGTTCTTTAAACATGTACAAACACTTAAGGAACTAGATAATGTTTTATTGTTTTTGTTTGTCCAATTCTCCCAAGAAAAAAAAATGAGGCATAAACATCACCAAATGGCCCATTAAAGAAACCAAGCAAACAAGATCAATGAACAATAAATTGTATGTGCACATAATAGCCCTAATACTGTAGATGAAGAATAAGCAACAACAAGTATTAAGAAAAACACAATAACAAGCATTTTTACCATATGTTGATAAAGAAACCAAGGACGTAGTTAAACTACATTAATTAATTAAAGTTTTACACACAACAGAAATTTTACGTATTTTGCTTTTTATCAAGATTTGAACACAACTCATAATTCATTTTAATCTAATTGGGAATACCGGCGCTTCCAAATGAATAAAGAAACCCATACATAGCTCAGCCTAATCTATCATTGGAAGTCGAAGTCAATATTTCAATGGACATTTTTGCATCTTTTATAGGTACCATTAGTGATATCTTCAAGAAAAGCAAAAATAACCTAAAGTTATCTTCAACAAAAACATAGAAATAAGAGAAAGGATTTCTTCTTAAAATATCCCATGAAAGAAAGTGAAGAAAGTGAATGCAAATTAAAAGAAAGGAAAAAAAATTGGATGCATAGATTGAGTTCTATCTTTAGTTCAAATTATCATGTTCTACTTCTTTAATTACAAAAAGTAAAATTTTCACATGTTGTAGACTAAATCTGAAAAAAAAATTAAAGGACCTTCTCTTTTGTTTAACCAATAGGTTAAATGATACCAAGTGGAACATTCAGTTTATGAAAGTTTATAATCATCTTGCTCCTTCTACGACCCTTTAAAATTATAACATAAAAGACCTGTAATTTAGCAACAAAATACATGTTAGTGTATTTGCAACAAAAATTTACAAATGAGGTAAGAAAAAGAAAAGTCGAGATAGTCACGAAGCCTTGTGAAAATTAGGGACCTCAGTAATGAATTTGAGCAACGACTTTGCCATCCAAGAAATTTTGGTTAATGATTAATCAAAGGGAATTTCGCCAATTTGGTCCCTATACATTTTCACTTAAATCAATTTCGTCCTTCATTAAATATTTTAACCAATTTAGTCCCTGAACTAGGTTTTTACTTTCAATGTTTTACTCAATTCACGTGGACCAAAGGGGTATAATTGTCACACTGGCTTAATCTCCTGCAATTATCCACTGAAACGGATTAGATATCATTACAAAAAGGGGTGAGCATCTGGTTTGAAGACATTAGGGCTCATTTTTAATTGCCCAATTGTATCTGCAAAGGAGCACACGTAAGATGCATCAAGGGAAAAAATATTTCAATGGAGCATCAAGTTCGTGCAGCTTCCAACACTCAAATCATAAGGATGAGGAAAGTGAAAATTTATCAGGGGTGAAGAGAGAGAAGGTAGGTCAGTACAATAGATCTGAGAGCGTGTTTTGTGATTGTAATGAACCATGTCGAATAGCTACTTCGTGGACATTGTCAAATCCAGAAAGAAGATTCCACGGCTGCAAGAATTATGGGGTATTTTTTTCTATATTGTTAATATATTTCAGGGGAATTAATTTTTTAATTTTGGTAGTATAATCGGATATGGGTATTTAGTAGTAATTTGTGCTTTAGATTAACTTGCAATAATAGGTAATCTAATTGGGGTATTGATATTGATTATAGTCACCGAAGGCTTGCAAGTACTTTTTGTGGTATGATCCACCAATGCCGGAGATGACAAAAAATACAATGGCAAAACTTTTGAAGGAACTAAGGAAAGCTGAACAAGAGAACCAGTTCATGAAGATTGAACTTGCAAGGTTGAAAGAAAAGAAGAAGATGATGAAGGCTGAAATTCGAAAGTTAAGAGATAAGACCAAGTTGCTAGTTTTTGTTGCTATTTGTTGTGGTTGCTTGTTAATTGTTGTGCTTGTTGGCAACGAGAAAAGAGGACATGCTAAAAAAGACTTGGGGCTCCAAATGTTAGTTTAGATGAATTAGAGAAACATATGTAGTTGCTGTTAGCCTTTTGTTCACCAAGTTGTAAGGTGGCTATGGTTGGCCTTAATTTTGTCTGACTATGATTTGGTTGTAAGGCTGTGTAAGCATTTGATGAAGCATTTGTCTAATATATATATCGAATTTTGGGCAAATTTTGTATATGGACAAGTTGATAGGCCTTTCTGAATGAGATTAAAAATTAGATTTAGCCCATCGTAATCTGTTTTGTTGGAAGCTGTCTTCTGTTGATGAAATGCAGAATTAGCAAATTTTGTTGGAACCTGTAGTTGATCCGCAGTTTTATTCACTTTCTCAAGTGTCCTTATCTGATGTAGGCTAGTGAGGGAATTGCAGAACCTCACTCCAAATCTGTTTGTTCCCACTCTAGATAAGGCTGATCAAACTAAATGGCTAGCTGGTTCCTGCAGAACATTTCACATCGGCTTTGAGACCTGCTGGAGCTAAGGTTGAATGATGCAAATTTGTCTGGGATAAAGATAGCATTCCTCGGTTCTCCTTCATTCTTTGGTTGCTTTGCCACAAACATTTCACTCATAATTGTTTTGATAGGTGTATCATGTTGCTGATTATGTTTTCATTGTTCATAGTAAGGAATATATAGATATGTTTAGTGAGCTATTAATGTAACTGAGCTGACTGCTCCATGTATAAGCTGTACAACCTGATTAATA